>NC_056467.1:23377548-23396116 GCF_008729295.1 Plectropomus leopardus
CAGAGCTGCTCCTCACACAGATGTGAGATTAAAGCCAGCCAAAACAGGTGAGGAAATGGAGTGGATTACTTTCCAGACACATTGCTTCACCAACAGCTCAGACAAACAAAATCAAGGGGGAATGAGATATGTGTGAGTGCTCTTATATTTCTAATGTTGTGAGGACCGGCTTTAGTTTTAGATCTAAAGAGTGATGACCTTTTTTTTAAAGTAGGTTATAACATGTCCTCAGACTGTTGAGTGTTAAGACTTGGTTTTAAAGTTAAGTTTCGAGCTTGAGAAAGCATTGTGTCAGTGAGGGTGTTCACAAGAATAGAAGTGTGTCTCGTATGTGCTTCTTCCAAATCTCATGTCTTTGTTTCTTTTGTGCTTGCGAAATAAAATGCTTCATCAGCATCAGCCACATATACCAGACACAGCTGACACTAAAAACTGATTTTAAAAAGGGATATTAAAATGACAGTGGATGAGCAAGTAAAATAATAATGCACAAAGCATCCTCTCCCCTTCCCTTTGGACTTTTTTTGGTTTAAGTTGCCTATCATCATATATACAGCTGTGGTCATTTATGTAAACATGTATTTGGCATCTTTTAGGAACAGTGTGACATTTTGGGAAATGTGCTTTTTTGTTACCTTTGGACAGCACCAGGTTAGCTGTTTCCTCATTTTCAGTCGTTATACGAAACTAAACTAAGGTAATCGGCTCCTGGCTGTATCCTCATAGTGAATGTAATCTCTACAAACAGATTCTGCATATGTTTGCATAATCTGTAGGCGATGTTACAAGAATTTCATATTGGAAGCGACCTGATTTCCATTTGCAGTCTGAGTAGGAGTGCCACTGCTGGCCATTTGGGTGCCCAAAGTATAATTGCTTTGTGGTTTGACCTGCCTTCTTGAACTAAAGTCCCGGTTACTGAATGGGGCAGAGGAAAGATCTTTTTTCTTTGTAGAAATCCACTGAATATCAGTGAGAAGAGAGAAAGAGAGAGAGAGAGAGAGAGAGAGAGAGAGAAGGGCTGGCTGTGTGGCATGAGCAGAAAGACATCTGATAAATTATATAAATTTTTTTCCTTATGACCCTGAGGCATGATTCTTTTTTTATTTCAAGCAATTATGCATTTCATATTTTCAATAATGATCTAATGGTGGCTGACTGTGTTTCAACTTAAATATAAAGAGCTCATCTTTGTGTTTGTTTGATTATCATTATTAACATGAGCATTATAGGTTATGGTACCCCTTAAGCACTTGATGACCTACGCACAGTGTGTGACGCTTGCGTATAGAGCAGCAGTGCAGTTGAGTAGTACTGTCTTATCACATTCTAGCGTCAAGTAAACAATCTATGAGGGGTGCAAAAGAGGAGAAACGCATTCCCAAAATGCAGTTTTGGAACCCATCACCTTTCATCTTATCTATAGAAATTAGCTGAAATGACCGGCGCACCTGAAGGAAGTCTTGGCTTAAATGTCTGCCTACTACACCGGATCTCCCAAAATATTAGTCGTTGTCCCCAGAAGCTTATCATCTAGCCTGTGCTCATTCCAAAGTCATCAAATACTGGCGCTTCGTCTGTGATTTTGACATCAGATAGCAATACCAAAAGCCATCTTCTGAATGGAGCCTTTCAGGATGTTATGATTCATCATTGTTCGCCATCTGGCGTGGCAGTATAATACACTGATGGATGGCCTCAGCTGATAAGGTGGCCAGACGGAACATGTTGCGTAAGGACGTAATATAAGGCGCATGAAGGTCCCATTAGGGCTGACGGTAGGGGTGGTGAATGGGTCCAGCAAACCCTGGACTTTCACGCAGAAGCCTGGTCACTTTCCGCACTGGCTGCCATGTGCCATGTGCTTTTGTTGCCTAATCCTAAACATGTTCATCTGTGTGCATCTTGCCGATGGTTTTGGTATCCTGGATCGTCAACAGCAGACATGGGAGGATACCTGGAGCGTAATATATGTAGACATGAAACTCCACTGACAAAGCTGTGATATGTGAGGACTTGGGATGAGAACATGATACATTGTCATCAGACCGGGATCAGCCAATGAATTCTGAGTTATTTTGAATATAGAGATATGAGTGTTATCAATCTTCTCATCTAACTTCAGGCAAGAGAGAAAATAAGATGTGTTTTTGTTATTTTTAAATGGCATTTTATTTCTTCAAGGTGGGTTTTACAATATTATTATGTTTATGGCCATATATAATTGTACTAGCAGGTTTTATGATTATTTTGAAAAAACTTTTGTCATTAAATAACAGATTTGCAAATACTTTTTTTGTGCGAAAGAGATTGTGGCAAAATACAGTCACCCCAGTTTCTGTCCACAGATGGTGCAGGGTGGAATACAGCAACGTGATAAGCTAGCAGCCTTGTAATAAATAGATGCCCTACTTGCATATAAACATAGTTTACCTCCAGTGGCAATTTATTACGGCATTAAACTGTGGGAGCAGCCAACACCATGAATTTCCTTTCAGGCTCAATTTGTCAATTCCCCTCATTATTTAAATTCATGTCATCAAATAACAAATCTGGATTAACACACAGCAAATTTGTCAACAGCTCACATCAATAAACAATGTGACAACCGAGCTGGCATTCGCCTGAGCAGCCCGAAGGCACAGTCAGCCCCGATAAAAAATGAGACTTTTCACCTCATGCACAAATTCAAGTAGTTTTACATGTGTGAGGTAAACGGAGGTTGAGTGATGCTCAGGGCTGTGAGGTGGAGGTGGATACCAGCAGTATGCTGAGTAAAAGAAAGGTCTGATTTTTCATTTTTATCAATACATGTAAAGGCAAGTGGCCCACTGGAATTCATCAGATCTTTCAGATGGAGTAAAAAGAAGAAGTGAAAGCAATCCTGAATATATTCCCCCCCTGCTGCTGCTGCTCAACAGCGTCAGAGCAACCGTGAAGGAGCTGAAGCACTTCAGTGCATGATCCATTAAACATATAAAGACGTGTGTGTGAGATTGCCCGGCACAGAATACATTCTGTACTTCAAAAATACAAGAAAACATTAAAGGTCCAGTGGATATATTGTCAGAAAAGGAATATAATAAATATGTTTTCTTTCGTGTAATCACCTGAAAACAAGAATAGAGCTGTTTTTGTTACCTTAACGAGCCGTTTTTATCTACATAGGGCCTCGTTCTCAGAGTCAGCCATGCTGCACCATCAAGTTTCTACAGTAGCCCACAACAGGCAAAGCAAACACTGGCTCTAGATAGGGCCTTTCACCCTTTAGTAGTTAGCAGCCCCTCTGCAACGAGTTTTTATCACCTGGTCCATTTGTTTTGTAGAGGAAAAGACCTCAGCGACTAATTAGGCTAAAATTCGGTAAAAACCTCCTGGCCAGTGTAAGCTTAAGTAGTCCTAAACAGGAACTGTTTCAGCTGGTTGCAATCTGCAATCATCACTGCTAGATGCCACTAAATCCTGCTAAATCTTACACACTGCTCCTCCATCAGGGTCAAATCGTCAAGAAATGCAATTTTATGAAGCTTTTCTTGATCAAGTATTCAAACAGAAACCCATAGAGCCACAGAAATCTAAACATTATCTTCACATCTAACAAACAACCAAACTGACACTGTTATCCTCAGCCCAAAACAAAGCCATTTTTTCTGGCTGAAGCATCTTGTTAAACAAATATTTAAAATGCAGTCTTCGATCCCACTGAGCTTTTTCAGAAGACTGGTGGAGATGAGATGGTGCTGTTGGCAAAGTGAAGTCATGAAATGCGAACAGAATACTGAGAGGAGCCTGCAATTTTAAAGCGTGCACAAATTATTCAGTAAAAGGTCCCTTTGTGGAGTAACGACATCAAAGAAAATAAATGGATGACGCTCTTCACTGCAAATGGTTAAAAAGCCTTTTCTTCTATCGGCTAGTTCAAAGTTAAACTTATGGTGCTCCACCATGCTCCTGCACGGTTTCTTTAATGAGAACAAAGCTTCAAACAATTCAGAGTGCAGCCTCTGAGTGAACCACTGCAACAGAACATTTTAACCTGCTGCTAAAAAGAGAGCTTTGAATTTTGCTTTTCTTCTTTTAATGTGAACTCAGATGTCTTCCTATCTCCTTTTTTAAAATCTAAACGTGCATTTGAGAGCCTCTATATCTGGATTAAAGATAAACTGAAGCTTTACCTTCCACCAATGGAAAATGAACGTTTTTATACTCTATAGTGCAGGTGACTGTGGAGGTGGACGGGTCATGGAGCAACTAAATACCTACAATTTGATCTATCTGTGTGTCTGCATGCCAGCCTGCAACTCTGCTCTGACAGCAGCAGTCGGTATTACACTTCTGTTTTTATCATCAGATCGGGCTCAGACAATGTGACAGACTGAGTCACAGATCCTGAGTGTGTGTTTTAGTGTGTGTTTTTGAGTGTGTGTGTGTGTGTGTGTGTGTGTGTGTGTGTGTGTGTGTGTGTGTGTGTGTGTGTGTGTGTTTGCTTGCTAGGGGCAGCTGTGGGGATGTCAAAGGAGCTGATCAACAGAGATGACAGCATCAAACTATCCAGCCAACATCTGTCTTGCCTCCACACAGTGTGTTGACACACAACAACAGCCTTAACTGTCAAAAAGTAAAACTCAGCCTTATTTCTTATATAAATCAACACACAGAGACGTTAATGAATTTCATATCTGATTCTGTGTTTTAAATATTTACTTTGTTGATATTTTTTCATCAGGAAATATTTGTTTGATACTGTATGGGAACCTGTCAAGAGGTTAAAGTTGGTGTCTAATGCTTGCAATCAAAAATTTGACTTGACACTCCCTTATTTAGAGAAAGTTCTTATATAGTTGTTTGTGACAAAATTTAGCATCTGAGAACTCAGTAAATAAACTTAAGTATTATATTGGCTCTAGCATGGAAAATATTAAAATCACCTGCTTGGACACTGTACCCGGCATCATTATAGTGACACAGGGGCACTGGTTAGTGTCCAGGTGAGACGCAGAAGGCTTTCCACCAATGCCAATGTAAACCCAACTGCTTCGTTATTACCTTAATCACAGCAACAGACTCAGTTGAAAGAGCCTGAAAGTCTGCTTAGAATAAGTTGGAGGGGAGGTGGATGGTCGAACAGGCACCAGACTTTGAGCAAGGAAAACAATGTTCGAGACCAACAAAAAAAAAAATCGTGTATGCGGCACTCAAGGTCAAGTGTTTCGCAGTAATGCATCACCACCATTCCAGCTCCATTTGTGCCACTTAAAGCCAGGTGTTCATTAGGGACACGTGCAGTCTTTTACTAACATAACCAGGTAGTTTTGTTGCCTAAACCGAACCATTGTCCCTTTCATAACATCAACTTCTGTTTCAAGATATAATGCAAAAGGCTGCCCTGTGTGATTTAGTCATGCTGAGCCCTCTGCTCAAGCAGCAAAGTTGGGATGAAATCAAACTGATATTACCTAATTTTTGTAGCTGACACAGCTATGATAATCCATTTTGGGGCATTGAGGCAATTGAACAATTTAACATATTCTTAAATAAAGTCACAGTATGTGATAATTAGTTGCAAATCCTTTGCAATCAATGACTAAAGGCTAAAAGGCCTAAAGTTGCTGACCCACACTTGGCATCAAGTTTAATGAGGCTATGGCAGACCTGCTCTACACCAAATTTCACTTCAAGGCCTTTTTGATTTCAGTCTGGTCCTACAGGAGTGAGATGTGGTGACAGAATGGCTGGACAGGGAATAAAGCTCCTGTGGCCATAAGAAAAACCTCTTTGCTTGCATTGGCTTAGTGCTGCAGCCGGCGGCCACAAAACAGGCTGCAATATAACCACTTGGTGCAACAGCCCACATTCACATATGTCCACTAAAAGTGCTTGTTTTTGCCACTGACAAGCTGAGGTTGTTATTTCAAATGTCTGACAACATTTTGGAAAGGATTCCTACGGGGGAAAAAAAGATCTTTACCTTTTGCTTGATCCATTCTGTTTGTTATTGTGTTTCCACATTAACAGAATTGCTCCTTGGGCCAGACTTGGTTAAACACAATAACACACTGAACAGATCAGGCAAAATGTTAAGAAAAACATTCTTATTTCTTTGTCATACACTTAACAAAAATAACAATCTGTGCCTGTCAGTGGCAAAAACAAGCAATTTTAGTGGACATAAATTGATGGATATTTTAGAAAAAAATGTTATTCTAGAAAGAAAATATACACAAAACGTGGGAAAGGCCCAGGTTGAAAAGTCTCCCTTGAATGGGGATGAAAATCCTTCTCCATTTTCCTAAAATTGGGGGTCAGAGGCCCACACTTGAGGATGCACTTTCATCTTTTGAATACAGAGCTTTGTTATTCAACATTTCACAACATTCAACATTTCAGAAATATGCTGTACACTGAGACCAGCCAAGCACATTGATGTATCTCAAAAACATGACATGAAGAGCATCAGAATAGCTGCTTCATCACATCTCAAATTTCAGGATGCAGGATGAGCCCCTTGAGATACCTCATCTCATTTTCAAGAGGCCCCAAGCAAGATATTGCTTTTACAAAACAATCTAAACAAAAATTGTGCATGAAAAAGAAAACTGTTTTACAAAAATGTATATAAAAAAAACAATCCACATAAACAATAACAATAACAGCCGGGGCTCATCTGTTAAGCAGACAACAGAGCAAATCCCAGACAGCCTTCATACAGTTTTATGATTTCTCTGGGTCCACTGGGTTACAGTGTGGATGAAGGCATTCATCATAACCACATAAATAAAGCCCCCCACCCCCAAGATTCTTGTGACGGTTTGAGTGGTCAGCCTTTAATATGACAAACACTCCCTTCAGTTATTCTTCAGTGTAATTCCTTCAGTTTCTCCTTCTGCTTCTCTATAAAAGGCTGAAATTGCTTTCGGCTAAGAAAACAAATATCCAGCCTAGTAAAAATAAAAGCTATTGTACCAGACCAGCGGCATGCAACTAAGACTCACAGTCTTGCAGTTTGTCAGTGACTGTGGAGGGCCACAGTTTCAACAACCTCTTATGGCCCTGTTCTGGTTTCCCTCTTAAGGAATGCATCCTTCATACTGAGCATATGTTTATATTTGGAATAACTTGCTGTGTTTCTGCAGGACTGAACTCCTCTCCTGTGTTTAGACAATAAAGTCACAGCAAATATGAGGAAAAAGACAAGCTTCTAACACCTCCTCCTACCCTCTCTTGGTTTATTTTTTTAAAACTAGCTTTGTTGTTTTTCATCTTTCAGTGTTGCTGCTTGTTCAATGGAGCATCTTTGTTGAACAGCCATGCTTTCATGCAACTTGAAAGGGAAGTACAAGGGCTCTTTTACAACCAAAGACCTGAGAAACACCGGCCTGCCAGTGTAAGAGTCCCATGTGCATCAATGAGTGCTGGCAAAATGAGATGTGATATGTGTGGTCTCTGAAGAACACGCCAGCAAATATGAACTGATTAAAGGTTAAAAAAAAAAACAGCCTGAAATGAAAGATGGGAACAAAACACTGAGAAGTATTTAAACCATGAGCATATAGGATTGCTGCATAATGCCTACAGCCTACTAAAGTAACAAATAAGTATGCCATTACCAGAAGACAAGTCACTCTTCAAGCAATATGTCTTCTCTCCATCACATAACTGTACCAATCATGACAGTTCCAGTATACTGCTGAAGTACCATTCAATGTAATATTTCTCTGTATTATTTTGGCTGCAGCAAGGGCATAGCCTTTGTAAACTGGGTTACCACTTTACCAGGTGAGCTACTGGGTGTCCCTAACAAGTTTGGGACACACTAAACTAGGGCTACAGACTCTCACTGACGGCCTGACATTGACCAACAGCTGACTGCTGGCTTGGTGGCGTCACAGCCATAACCCTTGGCAAAAAAGCAAATGAACATGTTTCCCAAAGTGTCAGACTTTTCCTTTTCAATTTTAAACGAAATAACATTAAATAACTCAGGCACACAACAAACATCTGATAATTTCTTTGACATAAAATGTACCAATGTGCAGTTTCTTCCTATATTTAATTAACAAGGGTTCTTTGTCCCCTCACACTCAGTAAAGATATTTCACATCTCAGTGTGGAATCTTGTGCTGCAGATGTGTGAGTGAGGAAGATGGGATACATCTGCTCACATACAACACATGCACATGTTATCTTGTCCCCTGGTGATCCCTCGATGCTGATAGGTGCCTCAACACCGGTCTCACAAAATGAATTTCGGGCAACGCACAGCTCTGCGACAGCTGTGATAAGGATAAATATTTCATGTATTCTGGGAGTCTCTGCAGTGAACGTGCCTTTTTTGGCAAACAGATTATGCAACGGGAAGGGAGTGAAGGGAAATCAAAATTATGGGAGGGAAGCAAATGAAAGATCAAGGCAGGAAGAGTGAAAAGAGACACACAAATGCAAGAGAGAATGACAACAGAAAATGACAAACATATAAATCACATTTCCATACAGAAAACATGTGACTTTATGGAGGAGCAGTTAAATTTTGTATGGAAATGTGGAGAGGTGGAAATGGAGCAGAGCAGACATCTTGTAATCTATTCCCACTGAGCCTCACTTCAGCATGTTTTTAGGTGATATGAAGAAATGTTGGACACCAGACACTCTCAGCACACCTCTGGCTATTGACTGGCTTAATGTAAAACGAGAACATGTTATAATAATAACACATAATTGATTAGTATCTCTAGCATCAAGTCTCTCAGGGGAAAAGCACTTGTAGAGGATAATTGGTACAATAAATATTCCACTTATTCCCTGATTAACTCCCTCTGGGACTGTGAAAAGGCTAGTCATCGAATATCTTCTCAAGTGTGTCTTTTTTCGGGTCAGTCTGACATCTTGAATACATTTACATGAACTTTAGCAGTAAAGTGGACAGTGATATCGGTTTAAAGCAATTAGAAAAAATGAAAGTGGATAAATGATCCATTTGCTAGCCCTTCTCTCTGGTTTGTTCTGAAATCAGACTCTCCTGACGTCTGATTTAACCCAGTTTATTCATAATAACAGCAATCACAGACCAATTTTTAATAATACCACACGACCACACCAGTACACACAGAAATTGCCAGAAAATTGTTGAGTAGCGTGTGATTTGTTCATTTAAATTGACCTACATTTCTTCCTCTTTAAAAAGAGACTAGCACCACTTTTTCACCACAGGGACTTAACAAGTTGTAATCTGAACTTTTTTGATGTTTTGGTACAAGGTTCTTCCTATTAGAGTTGAGACAATGAGTTAATTTCCTGCCCAGGGACTGCAGATGTAAACTAGCTAAGAGCTAAATCTGGCATGAATCATCTCTTCTCTTTTTGCAATTAATGTTTTGGTCCTTGTTTAAATAAAGACTATTGCCAAGTCATTAGCAAAGTGGCAGAGAAATAGTCGGAATATTCCCTATTAGCTCCTTTTCTTGGTCTTCGATTACAGTGATCTGAATATCTTTAGGTTTTCAAGTGCTGACTGGACAAAACAAGACATTTAAAGACCTTTTAAGAAACTGTGATGGGCATTTTTCATGATTTTCTGACATTTTATAGAACAAATGATTCATCAAGACAATGAATGGCGGATTACCCAGTAATGTCAATATTTTTTCTTTGTGCTGTTTGGTAGATGAGTGATGAAAAGCAGCTGTTGGCAGTGGCTACGTTTACATGCACACTGACATTCAACTATTATTCCCACTATGGAATATTGATTTGATACATGTAAACATTATATTCTGTTGGGATATACAGAGTATTTTCCAATTAAATCATGTGGGATATGCCAGTAGTGGTATTATTTGGGTTTTAAGAGTACTCTTCTGACATGTATATAGCGCATTCTGAATATGCATCTCAGTTGGGGTTTTTACTGCAGTTTGTGACACACAGTATCTTGCGTGTTTACAGTCGGCTTTGTGTGTTGAACATAAACCAACTCACCCAAAAGTTTGTAAGGCTGGGGTAGAGATACACTCCTAAAAGAAAAGCCCACATTTCTGGTTCGAAGGAGAAAGACACCTACTTTACACATTATAAAAGACTGGAATATCAACAGGTTTTTGATATGCGCAAATATCACAACAATAACTTTTTCAAGAAGGTGATTGAAGGAATGAAGAGGGGGGCTGTGTCAGGACAGTCCAAAAGGCTCACCAGTGTTGGAAAACATTGAAAGTATTCTAATTTGATGCAGAGAAGCAAAATGGCACAAGCAGCTCCAGACGTTTTATTTTTGCATATTTTGACATAAAATAAACAACATGTTGGGGGCAGGTTAATCAGAGTATGCACGGCTGCATGCATGGTTGCATGGTATTATTATTAGAATATTCATTTTCTTTAGCCATGTTAACACAAAAAAACGGCATGTAAAAAAAGTCATTGTGTTGGTGCTGACAGTGTAAAAGATTTAGTTTGGCGACATTTCTGCCAGACGCACATAACAAAGTTTTTGTTTCTAGTCACTGCCTGCCGCTCATTATGGTCGTTTTTTGTTTTTGTATTGGTTTTTCCAGGTTTTAACAGATGCAGCAGTAAAATATTGATTACTGGTGGGTTTGTCTTAGTCAGTGAGCAGCGTCAAAATGAAGTACTAAATAGAAGCAGAACTCATTAAAATGACGTCATGTTACATTTCATTCAGTTTCTGTAGAGCAAAAAAGCTGTTGAAGTCGAAAGCATGCACACTCAGTGGAAAATGGTGTGTTTAACACTTTCACACTTAAGTTTGGACCATTTCTAAGACGAGCACTCTTTGGAGAGACAGGAAACCTACAAGTTGAGGACAGGATAAATTGAGGAAATAAAATGTAATACTAACCTCTGGCATCAAAGAACTCTTCATCTGAGCTGTCAACTGATTCCTGTGCAATATTCTGCAGACACCAATGAGTGGCGCTGTGCTTTCGCGATGATCCTGTGGGTCAGAATAAGAAAATCTGCTTTTAGACTGGAAGGATGACAGGCAGGGTCGTGCCATTAATCACAGAACTTGAAGACAGAGAAATCCGGTGTATTTATGTAATTTCTTTCTTTTTGCCTTTTCAGCTGATAGCTCTAACAATTCAGAGCGAACAGCAAAGCGTAAATGCCCCAGGTGGGAATTGATGGCCTTTCGAGTGCCACAGCAGGCGAAAAGACCTAAATGGACTTTCCTTTGAGCAGCGTCATCGCAGACAAGTGTCTCAGTAAGGAAGCCAGGCAGTGTTTTTATGACCTTCTGATACAAGAGCAGGGATGAGAGGGGATTTAGAGCACTTTCCATTTGTTGACAATATTCACTCTCAAGTACCCAGATATAAAACCATAGCAAACAGCACAGTAGAGCAAATGATTTCTTCAAAATCTTTGAAGCAGAAAGTGTCTGTAACACAGTTGAGAGAAAATGACAAAACACAAAGCCCTCTCTGTTGAGGTTCATATTAATGAATTAAATAAAGCAGTTATACTGTAGTTTAATACAGGATTAACAAGGACAATTCTGCTGAGCTATGTCAGGGTTAAATTTTGGTTCATTTAAAGTTAACAATAGGCTAAAAAGCAATGTTTTTCCCTTTTAAGGCAATTCATTTTTAGTGTCATTGAGTTTCCTGGATGTTTTCTTACTCTTTAGTGATTCCTCCTTTCAGCATCGCTGCACTTTGATGATGTAATGCACCAGGGTCAAATGTTAATGCTTCTTTTCCCATAGCCTGTGTACATTGCATCCCTCCCAACTTTACAGGGAAGACATAATGTGGCCACATCTAATTCATCAAATGTTTCATTATGAAAGCATTCATAGAAGACTCATGAATATGGTGAAATATGATATATTACACCTATTATATAAATCATGGGAATTAGCACATTTAATAAAAAGACTCAAATGCCAAATCCACTAAACATACCTATTTGCAAATAGATACAAGATACTTCAAGTAGCTATTCATTCTGATGCACACTGTACATCTGTGTGCATGCAACAGAGAGCCTGTTTGTTGATTACTTTGCATGTATAATTTTTTTTCTCCTGGGATATTGAAAAGTTTCCACCTCTCTCTTTTATAATTCACACAGTGTCCAATCTTTACATGGTTTCTTTTTTTCTTCAGGACTATAAGGTGGCTTAACATAATTATGCAGATTACACCCAGATCTATCTAGCATTCTTGCAAAATGACTGTTTCCCTATAAACTAGCTTTGTCTGTTCCTTAAGAAAGTAAACGATTGGATGAAAAACAATTTCCTTCAGTCAAAAAAAGTCAAGAAAAGAAAAAGAAATAATTATCTTCAGCAATAAAAAGGTAGGCATGTGCTTAGTACTTATTTTGATTCTAGATGACTAAAAAAACAGCACCCATGTCAAGAACCTTTGTGTAATCATTGATGAAGATTTAAATTTCAGTGGCCACATTGAAGCTGATCAATCCGGCATTTCAAAAACGTGGCTAAAATGAGAAACATTGTGACCAAGCAAGATTTTTAAAAGCTTATTAATGCAAAAGATACAACTCATTCAAAACGCTGCTGCCAGAATACTGACAAACACTAAGAAAAGAAAACACATTTCTCCAATTCTTACATGCTCACACTGACTGAAAGTTAAATACAGAACTGAATTCAAGTCTGTTCTTATTGTCTATAAGTTACTCAACAGCCTGGGCCCAAAGTATATTGTAGCTGTGTTTGCTGAGTACAAGCCAGGTGGGTCTCTCAGATCTGCAGGGACTAGACCGATAATGATGCCCAGAGTTCAGTCCAAATGTGGTGAAAATGCTTTTAGCCATTATGCTGCCCACTGCTGAAATCAGCTCCCTTTAAAATGAAGATATGCCTTAACTCTAGCCATATTTAGCTAACTTACATAACCCCAAAGTTACTTTTTAGTTGAAAAGTAGTTACGTAGTATGTAGTAGTTAGAAGGGATGTTGATTGATTCATGTCAAACTCTTGACATTTAAGTGCATAAAGTTTTACAATATTGTGTTAAAAAGTCAAGAAAAGAAAAAGAAATAATTATCTTTAGCAATAAAAAGGTAGGCATGTGCTTAGTACTTATTTTGATTCTAGATGACTAAAAGCAGCACCCATGTCAAGAACCTTTGTGTAGATTTAAATTTCAGTGGCCACATTGAAGCTGATCAATCCGGCATTTCAAAAACATGGCTAAAATGAGAAACATTGTGCCCAAGCATGATTTTTAAAAGCTTATTAATGCGCATGGTGACTGCCCTGAAAAGGTTAAAACGTGCCTATTGTGACTGAATTGGTAGCAGGAACCTGCTTTTATCATCAATCAAGCCCTCAGTTCCCGTCCTGTCAACACCCCTTCACCACCCTCTCGCCAACTGAATGTGTGTGCAGGATGGACGAGAGTGCTGTGGATCGAGAGACAGCATGGGTGACCCCCCTACCAGTTTTGCCTATTTTTGAAACTTTTTTCACATCACAGGGAGAAGGCACTCAAGCTACTTTAATTCTGTTTTCTTTTCCATTACTTTTTTTAAATCAGTGTGTATGGTACTTTTATTTATTCTATGATTTTTTTTTTTAAAACGTGTCTGCACTTTGATTAGACCTGCATGGGCTTTTACGTATCTTATTTTATTCTCATATTTTTTCTTTTTTTTTTAAATTTCCTGCCTGTAAATCACTTTGAATAACCTTTGAGTATGATAAGGTGCTATATAAATAAACTTGCCTTGCCTATACCACCCAGCTCCATCTCCAGCTCAACTCCTGAACGATTTTCCTGATATGACAGTACAACACTAGTGAAGCTTGTGATCTGCTGCAGCTGCTTAACTACATCAATTTATGACATTTGTTTGTATATTTCTCACACATCCTGACCATGTTAGAACTCCAAGATGGGGCAGAAACACGTAAAATTACTGTGTAAAAATCCTCTATGTAATTTTGCATTGCTGTCAGGAGAGAATACTAACAGCAGTGACATCCTCCACTTGCTGTATAATTTAGGCTGATATGTTGTTAATATGTCATTTTCAGATTAAGAAAAAAAATGCAGCAGCTTTCTCAGTAGTTAAATCCTGGGCATTAATAGTTAAAATGCCAAACTGGTTATAAGCTGAAGCTCTCTCTTAAACCTTTGACTTAAGCGGAAACTCTGCCCTTCTGCAAACCATTCTCCAGGATCCCTGAACCTCCACAGAGCCTTTAACCCTGTCATCTTAGCCAATACTGGACGATGAGTTTGGGGCCACAGGCGAAGATTAATTCAGTGAGCATTTATTGTGTATAAACAGCAGCAGTGCTGAACAGCCAAAGTAGCATTTTCCCTGTACCTTAAACACCTGTTTCTTGTCTCCAGCTAAACTGCCATGCACACACGCGCCAATTTTGCCTAATTACACTCTCTGCTCTCACAGTAAAATAAAATATTATGTCACAAAACATCAAGATAATTACTGTTTTCCAGAAAGCATTTACCTCCCACTTAAACAAAATGGCAGCAGAAGCTAAATCTATACATCTGAATTCCTGGAAAATCTCTTGACAAGGACATAGGTACAGTAACCACCACAGATTAGAACCTCGCATTATTCTATGCTGTTGCAAGTGTTAGAGGGATCTCTAATAATAGACAGCTGTCTGCCTGTGGTACTTACCCAACTGCTCATTGCATGCTTTCAAGTGAGGATGTTAATACAAACTCAGCATGAAGTGCCACATGAGAGTTTAGATGAGGAACCAAATGCAGAACAAAAAGGGCAGACGTGTACAAACGAAAAGTGAGCATTAAAACTGATGAAAATGTCCAGAAAACAAGAAGGTGACCAAAACACAAATTACTAATAAAACACAAATCAAAAACTAAATAGAAACAAACCAGGAACACACGGGGAGAATGAGGAGGAACTCAGGAGTGGAGAAAACAGCAAACACGGTGGAGACAATGGGGAGGATGATCTGACAAGGAACAAAGAAAGAAACACAGGGAAACCTATCAGGAGAACGGCACACAGCTGAGGTAGGTGGACACAGGTAAAAGGAAGGAAACACAGGGATTGGCTTATAATCTAAGGTGTGGCAGGCAACACAAGGGTGGAGAAAACAAGACTAAAACAGAACAGGTTGGCACAGCAGCGACGAGAAACAAGACTGATAAAAGACAGGTGTGATTAAAAAAAAACAGGAGGGAAACAGATGATGGCAGGGAGAACTGAGGACACAGGAAAATAATAAAGGGAAGTGAGAACAAGGAAGGACAATAAGTGAGGGACAGGTAAACTTAATCAGGGAAACAAAAAGACAGGAAATCACACAAAGACAAGCTGTAAAACCAGACATGACACAGAATGAGTGATACTACAAAATAAAACAATAAACAGAACATGAGTAACAAGAAAACATAAAAGAAAACCCCACAACAAAGTCCACAATATAACACAAAGCCTAGGATCAAGACATGAAGTACACAATGAGGAAATGTTAGTCTACACACAGCATTCAGGACCATGAGCACAGTGGATGTGCTAATCAGGCTCTCTTTAAAAAACATTATGCTACCTGTAACCCGACACAATAATTTAGAATAAAATGACAATTGTCTGAAAGTAACGTTAATTGTTACAACCATAGGCAGTATAGTTAGCTGGACATCCTAATGTTTGCAAAAACCAAAACCCAAATTTCTACCTGCTGTTCAGCATCAGATCTATCACTCCTCTGTGCTTTCTACTTGACTTTCTGATGATTTGAGAAAGTCATCCTAAGAAGGCATAGCCTGCAGCAGTGTTGTCAGATGGGGAAAGCTAAACTACCATACCAGAGGCTAAAAGTTACCATACTTTGGGAAAAATGACCCTATGAAAGTCATAATCACAACCCGTATGATCTGAACTGCTTCCACACTGTGACCCAACGAACAAGGGAACATGAGATTTCCACCGACTACTTCCACTTTAACCCTCTACGACCTCAATGGAGATAAAATGAATTAAACATGGGGCTCCTTCAGAGTTGTTAAATGTTATCGGACAGAGGTGGTGGCACTCAAAAAATGCATCTGCTGATTTACAGATGTCTCCCTCACAATGTACATCAATAGGAAAAAGTCTGCTTGGGCTACACGTCATCACGCGACAGTGTAATACACTGTATGGCCACTACAAAAATTGGCTTCAAAGCCCAGTGCATTTCCTGGTGACCTGATCTACCCAAATCATTTTCTTTTCAAAACAAGTTTGCGCAGTTATGATGCATGGAAGATAGGAATGTAACGATGCATCGTGAAGCAGTTAAAAATCGGTAACAAATATGAGCAATTCAAATTGGTCAAATGAAAAATGAATCATGATACTTTTTTGAACAGCAGAGGGCATAATCTGCTTTTGACTTCGCTTGCTCGACGTGCCACGTCACTACGTGTTAAACATCCTACGTCATGTCCAAGACTAGAGACAACTCCCCAACATAAATGACACAAAGCAAAGACTCCACAACAAGCGATATTAAGTCAGAAAGCAATAGAGGAGAGAAGATAACAGTAAAGACAAAATGTTGTGAATATTGTGAATATTGCAAGAGGGTGTTGAACTACATAAATATTACAACTAACATGAAGCAGCATGAGAGCCGGCATCAAAGAGAGGAGCTCCGGTCAGCCCCGCCTACACATGTTCCTCCTTAACAACGACTACACGGCCAAACCACACTGTCAATCGCATTTACAACCCCACTTGCCCAAAAGAGTACAAGAGCCAAAGACAGTGCCCAACGTATCACCCACAAGTGAAAAATGGCCAACCTCTTAAAACTCGCCTTCTCTGCTTTCCCCTCTAGCAAAACCAAACCTTTCCACAACAGCCACCTCTGTCCCACATGTGAAAGGTTTTTTTTTTTTTAACAGCAGGGGACATGTGAATGTCCAGAAATACATTCATTGCATAGTTTGTGTTTTGCATTTATACGCTACCTCAGAAATAATAAGGGATTCTTTAAATTGATATAGAAAAGAAGAGAAAAAGCAGTATTTTGTATAATTTTTGTTTGAAATAATGAATAGAATAATTTCCAGTTATAATTTTCTTTAATCTCATTTTGTATTTTTTTTAAAAATTGCAAGAAAATCGTATTGTGAACCAAGTGTCATGACTCGTATCGAATGATGAGTTGAATGAATCGTTAACAGCTGACACCGAAAATGATTTTCTGAAAAGAGGTCAACTTAGAAGAGATGCATAAACACAGCCATAGAATATATATTTTGCTATCCTAATCATGCAGGAAATGGCTTCAGCTTAAAAAGGGCAGACTTAAATCAACTACTAAATTTAAGCATCAGAAAATGGTCAAACTATTGTGCATTATAGCACTTTTGGTATTATTGAGTGTATATTGTACAGAGAGCAAAATCATACGCATATAGTAGCTATTGTATATCTGGCAGTGCTGACAGGCAAAGGTGTTCCTTTGTGCCACCGCGCTGAGAGCTTCTGTGTGCAAAGAGGGTAAACGCCATATAGGGAAGATGGGGTGCACAGCATGAGCAAAGGAAAGGAACTACTTTGAAAAATAAAATCACTCGTGGGTCAGCCATCCAAAGCCGGCTGCTGTCCTAAACAACTGCCTGTCGCCGCTCTCGCTTATTGATTTCTTGGGTGGATACACTGTCAGTCCCCTTATGAGGCCTCCAAGTAATCGTAAAGTGCAGTTTTTATCTAATTCAACAACTGCAGGAACAGTGTGCTGATGCACTCAGTTTACTCCTGAAGCTGTACTTGCACTTTAAATGTCTTAGAAGGTTTAAGAAATCTATCTGGCCAATTGCTTGTCTGACTGAAGCCTCACACTGGAGCGCCTATCACCAAGCCACGCCTTCCCCACTGGGTAATGGAAATGATCGCTGAAGCTCCCTGTAGGGCATTACAGTACACTATACCTCCATAGATACTGAGTGAATGCTTGAAAGAACTACAGATTATGATCACAGGAACAGCAGAGATCTGAGCATTCCTGCTTGAAGCCAGGAATAAGGAAGATTTTGTCAGCAGTGAGAAGATGCCCTCCCACACACACACACACACACACACACACACCCACCCACACCCACACACCCACACCACCACACACACACACACACACACACACACACACACACACACACACACACACACACACACACACACACACACACACACACACACACACACACACACACACAAAGATTTTTCCCATTTAGCCAGTCACTGCCATGTTGATTCAGTTGGTGAGAGGAGTCCTCCTTCATGTATACATCTCACTCCTTATTCGAACAAGGCTAATGGCTGTTTCACTAGACAACAGAGTGGAAATCAGTAATTGGATTGTTGTTCAAAGTAAATGACGCGTGATTGGTTTAGCAATAAACTTGGTGTTTAATAATTAACAACACCAACAAAATAAAACCTCTGTGTAAAAACGCTGCACCAGATGAGTGAAGTGCTTGTTTTAAGATAAACTGAAAGAAATTTCACCATTAATAAATATTTCAGAGGGTCACACTTACAATATTATCATGTCAAAACACTATGTGTTTGTTAACTC
>NC_056467.1:23696616-23879603 GCF_008729295.1 Plectropomus leopardus
GCTTTACGTTTTACACAGACCTTGTTACAGCACTGTTACTACCTCTGTTCCCGACTCAGAGGCGAGACCACTGTGTCCTCCCTTTCCGCAATCGGACGTCATATAGAGAACGCCGAGGCGGCACAACAGGGTGATATAAGGGCCTTGAAAAAGTAGTGTAAATGTGGCTGGTGTGATGGTAGAGCCCTGGAGATGAAAGCATATGGTGGTTTATGTAATGCAAAACGAGATGAAGCATATCAAGAAAGAGGTCATCAGTCTAGCATGGAGAAAGGGCAGCAACTGTGCAGCTGTCACAGGGTTTGAAATGCGTATTTCACCATGGCGGTGAAGACTCTTGACCCGGTAAAGCGATAGTCGGGTCAGAGCAGCAGCACAGATGGAAGTGCGAAGTAACACACACTATCCCGCATAGTGTAGCTGAAGTATGGCTAAGAGGTGGGAGGGGAGGGCTTCCTTTGTAGCCGTGAAGAGCAGCGACAGGGTTTTGAAGTGGATACAGGCAGTTACTGAGAGCCTCAGGAGCAGACTGAGCAGAGGCAGGGTGTAGCATGGAGGAATGTAAGTCAAAGCTGGCTGCAGGGGCCCCAGCCAAAAAGGAGTTACAGCGGTGATGTAGGCAGCGAGTAATGAGCTAGCAGACAGGAGAATTTTTTTTCTCATCTGTCTTCAGCCATGGACTGCAGAGGAGAACGTTGAATTTAACCTAAAAACTTCTTGACACATGATGAATGATCTGCTACAGCTGTGCACTAACATGTTAACTTGAATCCATTTGCAGATTAAGTTATGCATTTTGCACAGGGGATGACTTGATTCTTTTATTATTTAAAGAAGCTTGTGTTAGCGCCTGCCAAGAGGCAAACCAAAAGTCCAGTCCAGTTCGCCTGCTCAAAACAACTACTGTAAATCTTTACGGTCAAGAGATCACACAGCCTGCAGACACTTGCAACAAAAAGAGTCCCAGTAAAAGAAAAATGCTGTTGTTGAACATGTCTTGTGTGGGGCTGGCCAGTCCGTCAGACAGACGACCTTCTGACAAATAGCTTCACACACTAACAACGAAGATCTATGGGAAGAAATCATTGACTGTTCTGTGCAGATCACTATGAATTTTACTCTCCTCTCTCTCCTCTTTTAAAGATTTAAATCAGATCAAACTGGAACATGATTTCCTCCATGTCCCTAATGTGGAACACATTGCTTGTTTTTCCCAAGTGCAAACTGTGCCAATAAATTCCCCCTTGACAGGAATAAAAAGATTATATGGGGAACATTTTTGCCCGGTAATAAATGCCAAAGAGAATTCCTGCTCAGGTTAAATTAAATTCCACAAATCTTGTGCAGTCATAAATAATAAACACTGTCGGCTGTTGATGTGGATAAAATGAAATGAATAACATGTAGTTTAAGTCCTTTTTTTTTACAAGATAAGATTTGGATTATCACCATTTGCCCCTTTTATAACACTCAGAGACAAACGACTTTGCTGTTATCAGCATCACAGCAGGATACCTCTCGTGTCATCCTTTGAAAGGCACTGGCTCTCCTTTGTAGTGGCACTGTTGTAATGAAGCAGCGATGGGAGCGTCTGGCTGACGCCTCAGGCCTAACCGGCCTAGTGAAAGCAGATCTGTGAGGAGATAGGGCCTCGAACAATGATGGGTGAATTGGGCAAGTTGAGTGATGAAATTTCTTCCACTCTAGTTCTCTCAACAGGGTGACACACACCACACCAGAGCCACTGCAAAGCCCCACTGGTTACTGACAGGAGGCTGAATGTCGCAGCAGGACGAGGCTGCGAGGGGTTTCAAAACTGAAGCAGATGTATGCACGTTTAAAACTTTCAGCCCTCTTTCAGGGGGTTCTCCACGTAAGCTAACTCCTTTCACAGGGCAGAATGTTGCCGTAAAGTGCAACAGTGCAAAGAAGCATGAAAGTGATCGCCACGCATGACATTTAACATGGAAATGTTGATGTCTCTGAAGGGGATGGTTTGCCTCCTTTTCTTCTTGCTCACCAGAATATACAGGTACAGGTAGGACATTAATGCAGCCATTGGTCCCATCCAAAAATATGTAGCTACATCTAAAAAGAATCAGCTTTTTCTTTGATCAGTGGGGCGATAAGATTTTCAACCTTGGTATGTCCATGCACACTGATCCGCCGGCCCCACAGTGGGCGGATTTGTCCGTCTTCTGGATATGGATCCGCAGCCATGCGTGATCCAATTAGCATGATGAGCACCGGGCGTAGAGTGAGGCTAATGTCTACATGTCCAAGAGAGTTAATGGATTGTTAGTATGGATTTCCAGCTCTCCCCAGAGTCTTAACAGTTGGTGGGCTCTCCACAGGGGTTATTGGCATCCTTAAACCGGTGTGTAACTATATAGCCAGGCCTCCTGCTCGGCTGTAGTTTCACACTCTGTTGATATTGATAATGAATAGAGGCGCCCTCAGAGAAAGTCATACAAGCACTACAGAGTGTTCTGTTGGGCACAATGTTTTGCATTTCTCCAACAAAAAGCTGTCATGAATTAGTAAAGAAAAGAGCTTGGACTGCAACTAATGGTTATTTTCATGATGGGAATATTTTTTCAATTATCTTTTTGTTTCCCTCAGTCTAAGGTGACATCTTTTAATGATTTGTTTTGTCCAACCAAAAGTCTTAAACCCAAATATTTTCGACTTTTAAACACAAAGAGCAAGTCCTCACGTGTTAACGCTCAGGTCACCAAATGGATAAAGAACTAGTGGTGCCAAAAGCTGACTGTCCCGTTGCCTCATGTTGCCTGTGTCTTGGCCAAAAAGTTGCCTGAACACCCCTCAAAGACCACAGCCAACAGCCAACTAGCACGTTCGTTCTGCACCTATGCAAGAGGAAATAACTCTCCACACCAGCAGGCAACAGTAGTCTGTATATGCTATTCAAAAACGGAAAATGGAAGACCGACAGGACGGATTGGAGACGCTAATTAGTCAGTTAGCATATTAAAAACAAACCCTGATGTTTTAAAGAACAAATGATATTTGATATGAACACGCAAACAATGAGTACAGTTACATGTACATGTACACGAGGGCCGACTAGTGCCAATGCAAAAACAAGGGCAACAGACGTTCTTCAGTGGCACAACATTGATCAATGGCCGACTGTCGGTTTGGTGTGTCAGGGCACTGAGAAGCTGGAATATTACTGAAAATTTTGATTGATAAATTAAGTTATTTATCAGTGATCGAAAAACTTGACAATCAGTTTCAAGGGAACAAGGTGACATTTTGAGAAATGCTCATTCATTTTCTTGTAGTGATGTAGATCAATAATGCTCTCACTAAATATAAAGCTGCAGACAGCAGCAGGTTAACTCAGCCTAGCATAAAGTTTGGGAACAGAAGGAAAAGGCTAGCCTGGCACTATAAAGATAATAAATTCTAAATACCAACATTGTGCAAAAAGCTAGGCTAACCAGCTGCTGGCTGTAGCTTCATATTTGTTGTACAGATATGAAAGCGGTATCAATCTCTTTATTCAACTCAACAGCAATAAAGCACATTAGAAAACGCTTTAATCAAATGAGTCCTGTTATAGACCAATAAAAACTTACAAGATGACAAAAATATCCTTAACACCTCTACTAAAAGGCAGGAGTGGTTTCTCAAGCCAAAGGATGAGGGCGGATTTGATTTATGTGTATTTTTTAGTATCATGTCACATTCTGCATTAATTGTCTCATAGACAGCCTGCGGCTCTTGACACTGAAACAGTGTTTCGGGGAAATGGATCGCTGTGGCATGTGATCCTCATCTTCTCTATTCTCGAGGAGGACACTGTTATTGAGAAAGCTATTGTCTTTGCTGTTTTGGAAGATTTTGGATTAACGTGTACAATGAAAACTCAGCTGTGACAAGTGTGGGATTCCCCCTTTTCCACCCCACCCTTGCACGATGAATTCATGTCTTCCAAGGTGCAGAAATCCATGTGTTTGTGTGCAACAGACTCCAGGACATGCAGCTTTTGTAGTTACAAGGTCAGTCAAATCATAACAGCCCATTCATTGTAAAGGCAGATCGAAAGCCTCGAAGGATTTAGCATCCGGGGATACTCTGATCTGCAGCCAAATCACCAGGCAGACGTGATTCGAGGATGCATTAAATTAGTGGTGAGACAAAGACAAGGAATTGGTTCTGCCTCTGAGGTTGCTACACAAATCTCACAGCTGCTCTCCTGATGCTGCAGCATGAGAGCACTGAAACGACTCAGAAAGCTTTAGATTTTGCACACATTTTCCTTTTGTAAGTTTTACTGCACTTCAATTATCTTGCTATGATCTGTGAGGCTCTTTACTCAACTGGTATCTATTTTTAGTTTCCAGTTTTAAAAATCATATTACCTCAGTGTGGATCCCTCTGGGTCTTGACACTGAATTCATTTCTTGGCATTTTAGTGCAGAACCAGTGCAGAACCAATCACCCTATCACTCTGCTTCCTTTCTTTCCTCTTGTGTCCCTTTCACACTAAATCCGGCTCTCAATCTCACATCATCAGCCCCAGATGACAGCAGCAGGCGGCTGAGTGAAATGGCCGCAGTGTCGGGCACGTTAGCATTTAGAGACGGTCACAGTTAATGCCCCTAAACCCCATCAATTTGTGAGCTGAGATTGAGTTTCCAGAGCAGCGTGGAGCGTGTGGTAAAACTGTTGACCTTGCTGAAGTTTGCTTTTGAGGGACTTCCAGACCAACATTGTCGGGAGGCTCCGGGTCGTCTTGTCCATGGGACAGAGCGTCTGACCTGCTTTCTGATCGTGTCTGTGGTTGACTTAGTGTGTGACAACATGTGCAAAGAGGAGACACAAAATATGAGTAAAACATGCACTCTGGAAGCTTTTCTCTTCTTATTCAGTCTGAATATCAGAGTCTTTGTGCTCCTGCAGTGAAGTCACTGTTTTAACAGAGTGAGCAACAAAAGGTTTTCGTCAACTTGTAACTGAACCTCAGGCTCTCTTCACGATCCCCAAGAAAAGCAGTGCTCACTTCATTTGGCTCAGAACTTGTTAGAATAACTACAGCAGCATCCAGACAGTGCAAATCATTATGTTATATGGTCACTTAAGTGTTTGGCTGAGTAAAGCAGGTAATAAATCGGATGGTGGTGTTAAATGTTTTTTTTTTTTTTTTTTCTTGGCAAAGATTAAATACGATTTTTTTAAATAACTCCTTGCAAAGTAATTTAAAGGGGACTTATTATGCTTTTACTGATTTACTGTCATATATAAAATTTTACAATGTCAGATGCGTATATTTAATGTGGCCAATGTTACTGCAAGTTTTTACACTACATAGCTTTCACTGCTACATTTAGCGACATGCCAACGTCAGGGAAACATGTAACCTTAGTTGCCAATGTTGTTAAATTCTCCCATATTTTTGATTATTTTCCTGCTGGAATGTCTGTGGTTGTGTTAAAAACTTTTATTTATTTTTTTTAACACAAGAAAGTGCCACTATACACAGTTATTCTCTTGCTGCAAGTACACTGCTACATGTAGCTATATGCTAATCTAGGGGAAACATGCAATCTTGATTGCTGATGTCGCAAATTTCTACCTGGTTTTGGATCATATTCCTGCTGAAACATGTCCAATTGTGTTCTGAAGCTTGTTTTGATGAGTTTTCGTGGTAGAAAGTGCCACTGTTATGCCTGAGTTATTCCCCCCGGCTACAACGACAGTGTAGAGATGCTGAGATTGAAGATATGGAAGACCCAGGTGTGCTGACCAGTCAGAGAAGACTGGGCTTTTTTTTGAGGTGGCATAAAGCGTCTGGCTCTAAAAAAAAGCTAGACACCATCGATAAACGGACAGAGCTCACTGTCATTTCCTGTATCTGTGTCACACGTTTATCGCCATCGCCACTGCCCCGCCCCCTGAGGAGGCTAGCAGCCGTCCTGTGTCTATTCATTCCAATGCGAGAAGTAAACATGAGTACAGATTATGTCTGATTCTGTTGCCTTTATAGTCACCAAAGTAAATATCTGACCCAGTTTTCACAAGCCATATATCCCCTGAAAAATCTTACACTAATACAGCATTTTTCAGAGAGATGAATTAGGAGAAAATAAATTTTGCTTGTGACCTACACAGATAATACAAGGGAAAGGGTGCTTTTTAACATAAAAGCATGAAATAAATGTTCTTGAAACCCGAAATGTATGTATCTAAAAATGTACATTAACTCTCCACTTTTAAGGCATTTTGATTCAATAAAAACTGGTCAAAACCTGAAGGATGTAGGTCAAATAAAAGAGAGTGGAACACATACTGACACTATAGTCCTCTGGAGACCACGTGTCTCACTATCCTGTCTGAATGGTCTGATCTGGTATCTTGATTTCATGTGAGGAATCCCCTTTTTCTTTTTGTGCACATGCTGAAGCAGCAACATTGCACAGTGCAGATTGCCACTCTTTACAAGGCAAGGCTATTTTCTATTCAGAGCGTAGGACTCTTCCCTCTGATATGGAAAGTAAGTCTCAGATATGTGAAATGCTTGATCTCCTCTTTGATGTTAAGAACTACACTGATCGCTGAACTCTATAAATAGCGTCAGTTCATGCTTGGATTTCTGGCTGTAAAGGATCTTTTCTGACTTTATGAGGCTGTATTCATTTCAACTCATTTATTAAATTTATATTTAAGGCCTATCGCTGCTCATAAATGATATGGAAGCTTGAATCGTCCAAAAAGGTCCTACAGTGCTCAACACTTTAGGAAGGATTCTGAAGGATTCTTTTTTTCTGTACTGCAGAGAAAAACTAGTGTGTTTTTCAGCTGCTTTTACTTTTATTCATGGCACAGCAGGGACAGCATGAATTTGCTCCAATTCAGCTTCTTTTTAAGTGCAGCAGTTTGCTCCTCACCCTCTGCTAATTCACCTCAGCACTGACTGCACTCCTGCATTTTTTTTTATTCTACCTCCTGAGTCTCTTTTTAACAATAAAGAAGGTGTTTGTGCTATAAAATACATATAGTGCTCAGATGACATTTGTTTCATTTATACTGCAGTATTTCAGGTGGACATACTGCACTGCATAGCTGCACCAAAGACGTTTTTTTTAGACTGGTTCCAATGTTTTTCCAGCACTGGAATTGATATAAATAAGAACGTTAAGGTCTTTTTCCATCGTTTTTTTCCAACCATTCCTCTCATCTCTTTCTCTCCACAGATGAAGCTGTGGAACAAGTACAAGGTGACCAGCATCCCATCTCTGGTGTTTGTGGACGCAGCTACGGGGAAGGTGGTGTGTCGAAATGGTCTACTGGTGGTCAGAGATGACCCTAAAGGTGAGGTCGACAGTCTCCGCAGCCACACACACACACACGTGCACTTGTGGTATTATTGGCGAAAGACATCATGCTGATTTATTTTTATCCTCTGACCTCAAGCTCTGAACTTAATCCTCTACTAAATGGTTAACCTCAACCCCAACTGCCAGCCGTGAACCCTAAATATTTCGCCATTAAATGAGGTAATAGGAAGACATTTGAGGGTCAAAAGGTCAGAGCAACATCAATTTCGCACATACTTTGTCTGTCATACCTGTGTGACCCTGAATTCTTCAGTTTGTGTGGGCTGTGGGTAATAGACGAGACGCTGCTTATCCCTGAGTAATATCCTGAAGTACTGCTATCGGGATAGTAACACACCCAAATTCTCAGAGCTTCTACTCTGCTGTTATACCTGCCTCCCATAAAACTACAGCAGGTAGGAATATTCCCCTGTGGCAAGGGGGTATGATTGAGCACCTTAAGTTTAACATATATTTTTTTTTATTTCTGGAATGTCAGCTTCATGTGTTTTTACGCACATTTCTAATTTCTGCTTGGAAAAAAAAACAAAAAACAACTGGAGTAATAATAATTTTAAAAAGAACGAAAAAACTTAAAAGACCATAAGTATGTCTCTTTCATGTATAATCACCTGAAAATAAGAATCATTGTGTTTTTGTTAGCTTAGAATGAGCTGTTTATAGCTACATTACATAGGGAGCGGGTCCTTGTCTACGGAGATCACCATGTTGCATCATCGTGTTTCTGCAGTAGCTCAGAACGGACAAACCAAACACTGCATCTAGAAAGGGTCATTTGCATTTCCAGATCAGCCACTGTAGGTAGCAGCCTTTTACGACAAGTCAAACCACATTAGAAAAACATTCTTTCTTCACATGAAACTGGTTTAATCTGTGTTTTTGCTGGTTTAAATCACTGAGCCGTCTTGTTTTAGTGGAGAAGAGACCTCTGCTGATAATTCGGCTCCTGGTAAAAACCTTCTGAAAATCTGGATCTTAAGTTATCAGAGAAAAATGGTGAGCACACATTAGCTGGTGCTGTGCTCATGACTTATCAGCAACAAGCCAAACAATGTCAAAAGAACACTGATTGGTAATGTGGAACTGCTTTATTTGCTGTTTTTACTGGTGTGAATCACTGGATCAATTTGTTCTAGAGAGGAGGAGATCTCTGTGGATAAGTTGGCTCCCAGTAAAAAACCTCCTGAACAATGAATACTTGTGAAAAGTTAACTGGGAGTAACTGGGAGTGGCACATGGGAGAAGTTTCAGCTGGTTGCAGTCTGTGATCCTCGGTGCTCAGTGACACGAAATCCCACACACTAGACCTTTAACTCAGCAACAACGCAGAATAATATGTAATTCTGCTTATGATTATATACTTAAGTGTACAGTACAGCTTAGTTGCACCACCTAAATGAGTTTGATTAAAATGTAAGTAAACCAAGATATAAATGAGGGCAGAGGTCACACCTGCATACACACAGACACAACACACTCTGTGATGGTGTTTACCGGTTTAGAGGTCCCTGTGGAGAGATTGCAGTGCCACATCTTTCAGCATTTGGCTAAAACATTTTGCAATAACTTTTCCACCACTCGTTTGTGTTGATTCTTTCATAATTATGGTGCTGCATGAATATTATAGCGTGTCCGTGTCTCACTCCCTCATCTGCAAACCCTATAATTTCTGCACTTTGAAGTGGAAACAGAGAATTAACAAGAGTGAACTTGCATTCCTCTCCCCGTGCAGAGGACGTCCTCTGAGGCTGTGAAGATCTCAATGTTTTAAACGCTGCTTCTTCAGACTGCGTTAGGTCAGCGTGAAAAGAAGTGCCAATAGTCATGTGAGGAGAGAGAATAGCGGCTCTATGGCAGCACAGCGGTAAAGCAGAATGGATTTCACATGAGGATTGTGACAGATTTCGCTGCGTGGTTAATGAAAGCCAGTCCAAGCCGGCAGAATTATCCATGATTCATTAGCCGTTCTTCCAAAGTAGATGTAGCTGGAGAACAGATTCATCTCTGGACTCAGTTTCAGATATGGGCACAGGACTTTATTATGGCTTCATTTTATAATGCTTACCACTTAACAGGCTCACATTTTTTGTTTTATTGTACTTTTTTTCATCTTTTCTTCATTTGAGAGCCAAACTGATGCGACAAATCAATGCAGCCTCGGTTAGAAAGAGAAAAAGGGCACTAAAAGTTTGCCGACATCCTGACTGGGAGGGGCGGGCAAACGATTCAGGGCCCTCTGCCTTTCACTCTCCATGAAAGGCCTGACTTGAGTGGCGGCAGACTAGCCTACAGCGCAAAGATGGAGTGCACTTTTACAATCAGGACAACAATAGAAGGCCGTGTCAGCGCAATGCAGACGTGTCATTCCTGCTTAATGAAGCCCCAGACTGCCACATTCGCATAAAGAGCCCATTATGAACCAGCCATACAAGGTTTTATTTATGATTGCCTCCTTTTTAATTTGCCTCTACCAAATGCATCTCCAGAGCTCGACAGCAACAATGAAGACAACCTTGAAAAGGAAATGAAAAGTGTGAAGGAGAGCGGCAGGGAAGTAGATCTGGCAGCCTTCATTTGCTTGAGAGGCACGGCTTTCAGTCGTCATTAAA
The DNA here is from genome assembly GCF_008729295.1 of Plectropomus leopardus. NCBI lineage: Eukaryota > Metazoa > Chordata > Actinopteri > Perciformes > Serranidae > Plectropomus > Plectropomus leopardus. The sequence continues at coordinate 23,706,593 of NC_056467.1, forward strand.
ACCATATTTTGAATGCAGTGTGTCTTTTCAGTCACAGATGTCACAAAAAAGCCTGTAAGTGATGTATACATGACAAGTTCTTGTTGTCAGCCACAACACAGACAGAAAAAGCGTCTTTAGTTTAGAGCTGCAACCATTTGTTGATTCAAAAAAAAAAAAAAAAACAGAAAAGGGTACTTTTAAATAGTACTTCTAAAAGTAAGAATTTTGTGTTTGCCTTCGTCTTCTATGACTTTAAACTAAATTTTATTTAGTCTTTGCACAAAAAAAGACATTTGAAGACGTCAAACTTGGAATGAGCATTTTCACCATTTACTGACATTGTATAGACCAAACAATTTATCAGGAAAGAATTAGAAAAGTTAAACAATAATGAAAACGATTTTTGGTTACAGTCCTACTCTGGTTCTTCATCTCACCTGAAACAAGTTAGTTTAACTACTCGAATGCAGTAGTTTGAGTTTTCTACTATTGACCCCTCTGCCCTCTGATTCTTATTTTTAGGTTTTAGTCCTTCTGTGCTTTCTAGACTTGTGTTTTTTATCTGTTTGTCGTTTGTAATTTGTTGTTTTTAATTTGTTTTTTACTGTGAGCTGCTTGGCCCTTTAATTTCCTGCTGGATTAATAAAGTTAATCTAATCTAATCTAATCTAATCATTTGGTTGTTGCTGCAGTGAGTTTGTGACTTGCCACAAGTCGGTTTGTTTTTGCGGAACTTTTTACTAAAGTTAGCCCTTTAAAACAGCTGTAATAGGAACCGTACACTTAAAAATATCCACCGCTTTGACCATCCTGCTGTGTCGATTTGAATGTGAGTGTCTGTTCTTCTCTCATTCTGTTCCTATGACACCAAAATGTCACCGTCAGCATAAATTGTAATTACTTTGGGAAACTCCTGACTTTCGATTTAGCACCATCACCAGGTCAAAATTTCAGTTGGTCTAATAGTTTGGTTTATGACCAAATAACCTGCAAAACTAATGACATACTGATGAGCCTTAGCTAATAATTATGAGCACACTAACCTAAGATGGTGACCTTGGTAAACTAAAGTTAGTTCTTCCAAACATCAGCATGTTCACATTGTCAGTTTGGGCATGTAGGCATGCTTGTTAGCATTTAGCCCAAAGCCCTGCTGGACTCATGTGCCGCCTCACAGAGCTGCTAGCATGGCTGTGAACTTTTGTTTTCTTATCTTTCTTTTTCTAATCCTTTTCTTCCCCATGTATCCATGCCCACTGCCCCCTCCACTCCCCTACCCTCTCTCAGGCCTGGAGTTCCCCTGGGGGCCGAAGCCATTTGCGGAGGTGGTGGCAGGGCCTCTGCTTAGGAACAACAGGCAGACAACAGACAGCAGCTCTCTGGAGGGACACTTCGTGGGAGTCTACTTCTCAGCACACTGGGTGAGTGCAGAGAGAAATGGGACAAAGAGGACGCTGATTTTTTACTTGTATGGTTTCTTACTCTGTCAAAACACCCAAACATTGGTGCAACGAAAGGGCATCGGCAGCAGAGCGGAGCAGGAAGAGACGGAGCAGTTAGTGGAGACAGATAAGAGAGAGGAGCAGGAGGGTGGCAGTGACTCCATTGTGTTTGTGTGTTTACACTAACAGTGGTTTGCTATCCCTGTCATTGCTCTCACCACCACCTCTGGACCTCTTTAAACATAGGCACTGCTCACCACACTCCACTGACATCATCACTATTGTCTTTTTCTCTGCTGGACCTGCTGATAGCCATTGAAGGTCATGACTCAGTGAGGCATAAAAGTCTTTATATCATCGGTGGGCTGTTCCTGATGAGATGCAGCTCAGGCTTTACAGAGGCCAGTCATCACCGCAGCTGCCAGAGCCGCAGCCTCAGAGACCGGCTCTTCAGAACGGTGACGCCTGAAGCCTGGCTCAGACCCCAGACCCATACAAAATTCAAAAGGACAAGTCACAAAAGCCATTACAGTAGTTTATTTGCGGGGTTTTTACACCACATTCCTCCTGGTTAGTCGTGTAAATCTATCCACTATTAAAGTAATTTAACAAATATGGAATGCCAGCACCTGGCCTTGGCATCCGTTTACACAGAAGCTTTTTTCCCCTTAATGTTCTTGGGACATGAAATGGCCTGTGGCAGAGAAACATGACCTATATTTTTCACTGTGCTTTTGCTTTTTTTGCCTGCAGAGTGAGGGAATGTTTCTTCCAACTCTTAACAATAAATCTTAAGATGATAGTTTTTAGTCACAAATATCCACACAAAAAACGCCAACATAAGACTTCTTTATGATGCTTCAGCTTCGACACCAACTATTATAAAGTTACTACAGTACACAGTGTTTACTTATATGTGCAACCACAAAAGAAGTCGATTAGTGAGCAGGGAATTGATTGAGGCTTTGTCCTTCACTCTCTCACTCCCACAGTCCCTTTGTGTCGGTATGATGAGAGTTCATGCCTGGATCAATACAAGTGCTTGATGTACTTTATCCACTATAATCAGCTTGAATGGTAATAAAACACGGTGTGCACTTTGTCAATAAATTGAGACAGAAAATATACTCAACCTACAGGTGAGATAATGAGCAGTAATCTTGTTTATTTGTTTAAACATTAAAGAAACCAATTATAAAAGACATGTATGTACACAGAGACTTCCGATATACATATACAAATTAACAAACACATTTACGCCTACATATACTCACAAGTCATGGCTTCAATATTAAAAGCCTGTGTAGAAAAAGAAGGAAAGCTAATAAATAATAAAAGACATGTATGTACACAGAGACTTCCGATATACATATACAAATTAACAAACACATTTACGCCTACATATACTCACAAGTCATGGCTTCAATATTAAAAGCCTGTGTAGAAAAAGAAGGAAAGCTAAAGTAACATGCTGACATATGAAAGCATTGCTTATTAACATTGCAAGGCTGCATGACATTAGGGTAATAAAATCCATATGTTTGACACAATACTTCCATTAATAATCCGTCATTGTTTAATAGATGACTGATGCTTTTGTTCTTTTTATCAAATTTGTCTATGATCCATTTTAGTCCTGCCCTTGCTTTATTATTGTATTATTATTATATTTATTGTATTACTTTATGTAATAAAACCTTTTATTCTCTTTTATTTACCTTTTACTTCTTTAATCATGTAAACCTGTGATAAGGCAGCTCCTATCCCCCCCCCCCCCCCCCCCCCCCCCCCCCCCCCCCCCCCCCCCCCCCCCCCCCCCCCCCCCCCCCCCCCCCCCCCCCCACACACACACACACACACAGCCCATCCTCTCTAGACACACAAGAAGTACATAAAAAAATACAAAAATATAGTAATAATAATAAAAATAGTGATAACAGTTAATGATGTGATTACTAATGATATGTATAGCTTCTACTAGCAAGTTAAAAAACAGGCTCATCAGCAGTGCCACCTTAAAAAGGCACTTAACCTCCTGTTGTATTACTCATGTGCTGTGTAAAGAGGAGTGACTTGACTTGGCTTTACTTATATAAGGTATAAACATGAATATGATAACCAAATAGGTTATGGAAAGAAACTAACAATATTTTACTGGAGACATTTTTTCCGACGTCTTTTTTACCAGAAGGCAAACTTCGAGGAGGTGGTCCAAAAATGTTTCCCCCAAAAAGCATGAATTGCACAAGTTCTTAAACCCTGTCTGCTGTAACTAGATTCTGATGTCATAATAATGCCAGCCATACCAGTGCTCCCCCTGCCTGGACACAGTGTGGGCTCTCCAAACACACAGAACAACAAACACTTTCTCAAGCTGGAGATTTACAGCAGGATTAATGGCTTAAGAAGTCTATTTTTGAAAGCAGTCGGATACAAAACAAAAGAGAATTACTAGTTTGTGGAAAGGTGTTTGTTGGTGGAAGAAAGTTTGGAAATACCCAAAGAGATGGAATTTGTGATTATGTCTGATGTGTAATCATGATTCACTCCCTTTTATGTTCTCTTTATCTCTCTCTCTCTCTCTCTCTCTCTCTCCGTTAGTGCCCGCCATGCCGCAGTTTGACCAGAGTCTTGGTGGAGTCATACCGAACCGTCAAAGAGTCGGGTCAGAAGTTTGAGATTGTGTTTGTCAGCGCCGACAGGTAAGATTCACAGAGCCAGAAAATAGACCACATCATAATTATTGACACATGCATCTGTCTCTGTCTGCTAAGAATACAAATAATCCCTCTTGGCTATTTGGTTGTTTATTGAGACACTGAATCACTATCTATTTTGTTCTTTCCTCTCCAGGTCAGAGGAGTCCTTTAAGCAGTACTTCAGCGAGATGCCGTGGTTGGCGGTGCCATACTCAGACGAGGCTCGGCGGTCACGACTCAACAGACTATATGGAATACAAGGTATTGTGCAGCTACCTCCTCATTATTAATGTTGCTTTTAAATCCTCAAGCTGAGAATAGAGAGTGTAGGTTTCTTTTTCTGCCGTTACGTCACACACACTGAAACCCTGGCACAATGGCTGGCAGCTCTTTGTGCTGGGCAGACAAACACTAACACGGATTGCCCTGCAGCCTGAGGAATGTGGGCCGGTTATCAAGTCTACGGTCTTGTTCGCTACGGAAGTGCTGCGCCTCTCCCTGTGTCTCGCTCTTTCTCCCTCCACTCTGTGTGTGTGCACAGAGGGCTGTGGATGAAGTTAGTAAGAGCTGGCTCTCGGCCTCTCCTACAAAGAATTTGAGGAATGCATAGAGGACGAGTCAACACTGCCCCCCCCCCCCCCCACCCCCACCCATGCAGTTCATGATGGCCCCCACCTCTGCTGACTTCAGTCCACATGCGCAGACAGGAACACACTCACGTAGACAGTATGCTCCTGGATGGTGTCTGTTTCTGATGTCTTAATAGGGCGAGGAGATTGATAAGGCTGTTAATAGGGCGAGGAGATTGTAGTCAGAGGGATGACATGTGGAAAAAGTGAGCACAGCACAAGTGAAAGCAGACAGAGGCAAAAACTGGTCAGAAAAGGTCCAAAACTTCCACACAACAAAGAGAATCTCAGTGGGAGAGGAAGCAGTTTGCATCATAATAAACGGAAATGACCCAAACCACCTCCCACGCTGTTTTCCTGCTCTCTGCTCTTTCTCTTCCTGTCCCACCACCCTCACCTCCTCTCTCTCCCTCACCAGGTATTCCCACGCTGATTCTGCTTGATGCAGAGGGTCACATGATCACGCGACAGGGCCGCGTTGAGGTGCTGAATGACCCCGAGTGCCGGCTCTTTCCCTGGCACCCTCGGCCCGTGCTGGAGCTCAGCGAGGCCAACGCCGTGCAGCTCCACGAGGGGCCCTGCCTTGTCCTGTTTGTGGGTGAGTAGATGGGCAGCCTCTGCAGCTCCACATGGGGCTCTGCCTGGAGCTGCATGAATGGAGTGGCATTTATGTGGACCATATTGAATGTCAGACTCTGTGGAAAATTTCTTCCAGTGTTGAAAAGTCCAAAGGTCTGTCGGAACTGTTTTCGTATATATATCTATTTATATGCTAATAGAGAAGGTGCAAGGAAGCAAAGTCCAGGTGGTTTGTGAAAAGCACAGAAAAATGACATGAATGTAGGACAGTTACTGGTTTTGTGAAGACTAAATGCCAAAGCTGGACAGTGGTGACCCTGAGACCACCCTGGTGTCTCTCATGGTAAAACTGGATTACAAAACAAGACAAAGACCATCTGTACTCTTTCTTTCATGTCCTCACTCATCTGTCCACCAGCCAACTCTCCTTCCGTGCTTCCCATTTCACTCATCTGTGCATTTTTTTTCGTTTCCCAGATGGCTTTTTTTTTAAATATACTTTTAATGTCTTCCTGTGTCTTTCTCCTGGTTTGTTCAGATGCAGAGGAAGAAGGTGAATTGGAGCCAGCCAAGGAGCTGATTCAGCCAATCGCAGAGAAGCTTATGGCCAAGTACAAAGCAAAGGAAGAGGAGATGCCGCTGCTGTTCTTTGTGGCTGGAGAGGTGAGATAAGCCACTCGAGGCACAGTCAAATGACATTTCACACAAACTTGTATAGCTGACGTTGGGTCTGTGAACTTGTCTGCAAGTGTTTGTTATACTGTGCTTTAGTTATGACATATGGTACAACAACCTGACCGATAGTGGAGTTTTGAGGGTGATACTGATTTTTAAAGGAACAGTGTGTAAGATTTAGGGGGATTAAGTGGCATCTAGTGGTGAGGATTGCAGATTGCAACAAGCTGAAACGTCTCCCGGTTAAAATTCCTTCAGTGTTCAATGTTCACAAGGTTTTTACAGGGTGCAGAATTATCCATAGAGGTCTGTCTGGCATGTCGGAGACGGGCAGCTAGCCTTGCACCTGCTAATGTGTGCTCACCTTTTTTGCCCATCTTTTTTTCTCTGATAACTTTTTCTTTTCTTTTTTCGGGTGCCAAATTATCACTAGAGGTCTCTTCCAAAACCATGGACCCAACAATAAAAATGTGTAAAATGTAGAGGTAAATGGCTCTTTCTTAGATGCTGAAAAACACTATGATTTATTTATTTATTTTTAGATGATTATACACAAGAGATCGCATATGTATTAAATTGTATTCCATTTCTGCCTATATATATCCTAGATCCTACACACTGTACCTGTACTTTAGAGCAAAAAGAAATGTAATGATTTATTGGCCAATATTTAATTGCGGTTTTTTACATACGTATGTAAATAACAATCAACAATCATTTATGATTAGGATCCCATAAATATGCACTTTAAAGATTAATAACCATATTTTTTTTACTGAACAGAACCCTTAAACATTAAAAAAAAAAAAATAAATAAATAACTTGCCAGTGCACTCTGGAGGACAATTCATTAGAAGGTTGTATTTCTAGCCACCTGGTAAATATTCACTCTCCTTTTAGCTCCAGTTTTGGTCTCCACCAGTCAGAAATCTATGGTAGATAGAAACACAAAAAAATATTTACTGTAGCCTCTTTAAACTGGGTCATGAAAGAATAATGAGCAAGATAAGCACTGAGCGAGCAACTTAACAATTAAAAAATGAGCAAATCAATACAAGGTACTAGGTAACTTTATTGTCATTTTTCTTATTTAAGAAGAAATTAAATTTAAGGTGATCCTAAATCCTGCTACACATGCTACCAGAGAAAATCAAATCAGCAACAAAAAATCTCCAACATATCTAATGCATTTCTGAATTTAATACTCATCAAGGACACCAAGACCTTTTTTATATATTTATATATATATATATATATATATATATATATATATATATATATATATATATATATATATATATATATATATATATATATATATATATATATATATATATATATATAATAAATCTGTAATAATCTGATTCCAGCCAATATATGCCCAGCCAGCAATTTATCAGTTGGGCTCTGATCACATATTGTAAATCCCTGGTTTGTATCTGCACCTAACACCTTGGTCTATTGTTGAAATGACGGCATTAGAGGCCCCTCTTTGAGCCTCTTGGACCTGAAAGAGGGACACTCACGCCTATCCATGACCCAGAATTCAACTTGGTGCCTCTATCATGATAGGTAGAACCAGAGCGTGCCAGCATACTTTTTCTCCACTCCCAAATAATCCTTCCATCTCCTACTTTATCTCCTCCCACGTCTCCCCCCATGTGGGACGGACCGTGGAGTTTTCATAACTGGTGTTATCTCATGTTGTTCTGTCTCGACCTTTCCAGAGCTGGTGGAGTTAGCAGCAGCGGCAAACATAATTACCAGATTAGCTACCTCTCCCCAGTTCCCCGCTTCTCTGCCCTCCAGCTCCCCTTCCTCCCAGATCTCTCTGCCCAGCAGTCGGGGAGGACTGCGCTGGTTTCTAGTGTCACACATTGAGGGTGGGCTCAGGTTTCGTGGCCGTGGGGCTCACACATGTGCTAACTGTCTGACCCTGTGTGTCTGTCCAAGGTCGCCCGTCAGCCTTGAAATGTCACTGACATACGTACACAGAACAAGAAAAGCTCACAGAAAGACAGGGGCTGACATGATAGTGTTTCGTGTTCATTGTCTGCGTGCCAGTATTTATTTGACCTAACACAAAGACACATTGTTGCACTGCAGCTTGTAGTGATTGAGAAGCATCTTGTGTTATAGCTGCAGTCTACGTTTGCTTTGTTTCCCCTGTGGCACACATGCTAAGGCAGATATTTTTACATCCATGCAGTGAAGATATAATTTCCTGGCTCTTGCTCAACTGGCTATGAAATCACCAGGTTTCACTTCTAGATCGGATTCACGCTCGGATATCACTTCCCGTTTCAGAGAGTGGAGCTTCCAGGCTCTGGGCTCAGACTCCGGCACCTTGGCCCGGGGTAGTCCTGGTAGTTGCACGCTGCTTGCCAGGCCAGCTGCTGGGTTTTCTGTGTCCATGAGACAGCAGTATGTTGGCAGTCTCTCAGGGGGGAGAATGATACAGGATCATCTTACCCCACTGAAAAAAAACATACGCCACAGAGTAGTATACTGCTTTTATGAACACAGAATGAAAGATCTTTTGTTCTTTTAGTTCTACTGTGTACTGGCTATGCATGCAAAATTAACTCCAGTGGCATTATCCAATCACATGAGAATTTAATAGTTTTTTGTGGCAAGCAGCAATGGTTCTTCTCTCCAACGTTCTCATGCTTGATTTTATGTGTAAAACTCAATAAATATTGTATTTTTAGCCTTTTTTAGTGGTTAGGCTGTATGGATGGCAATTGTCCACCAACCGCTTTAGTCCAGACTGAAACATTTCAGCAACTATTAGATGGACGACATTAGATTTTGTTCCCAGAGGATGACTTTGTGTTTGGTGATCCCCTGGCCTCTCCTCTCTACAGCCACCATGAAGTTAACTTTTGTTTTTTTTTTTTAATGAAATCTCTGAACAACAGGGTTTGTCATCGCACACTACACACACAGTCATGGTGCTCAGCAGGCTTAGGCAGTATCTATTTATTCATACCTTCATACCTTCCTGACATTTCACCCCAGTTGACAGTATCTGACAGTATTTGAGTAAAAAAGAAGTTACTGTAGCATATGTGTCATTCTCCAGCCTACAGTGCTCTGTTTCTCCTATGCAGTTAGTCTACTTAGACAAGTCCTGCTGGTTTAAAATATGTATGGCTTACATAATAATGAATAGGTCGAAAATAAGCATCCTCCTTGCTGGAGCACGCAGTGACACTTGTTGCTGTGACGTATACTGACATATCGGTGGGCTGAACGCCGATATGTGCTTATGAGCTTCTTTGCAGTTGGAAGAAGTCATGTCAAGATAAAGGTATGTGTAGCAATACTTCCAAACAGGGGCAGAGGCATTTTTCTTTATTACCGTTCCTGTAACATTATCCCCACCACTTGGCAGTTGTTGTATTTCTCAGCTCAGTTCCACCAGTAGAGACCTCTGGTGGTGCATTGTGTGTACTACAATACATTGCCTCAATATAGCATCTCTGTATCACTTTAATAGAAAGGTTAGGACCTACTCATTTGGACAGTATTAAAAATCATATCATTGGGATTTCCAGACACCCTGGTATACCGTAATAGAGTGATACCACACAAGTCTACTGTTCAGTGGATGACTTCTCATGACTTTGTTGAACTGTCAAGGTTTCCTCTAGCTCTGCCATGTGGGTCACATTTAGAGCTGAAATGATTAGTTGATTGACCAAAAATTAATTTCCAACATATTTGATAACTGATTATTCATGTGGGTGAGCAGAAATACCAAAAATGTGATAGTTCTATGCTCTCAGATGTGAACATGGGCAGCTTTTCTTGACTTGACATGACTGTAATTTTATCATTTTTGGATTTTCACATTTGATGATGTCACTCTGGACTCTAGGGTATTGTGTTTGGCATTATTCATTGTTTTATGACATTTGATATACCTAACCACTAATCACTGAGACAAGAAAATGATCTGTAAATTATTTCGAAAGTGGAAAAAAAATGTCAGTTGCAGTTCTATTAACATTCCTGCTTGAGAGTGAAATGTCTCAACAGCTGTTAAAATGAATTAGCATGAAATGTATTACAGACTCATGCCCCCCTAAGGATGAATTAAAATCACTTGGTGATCCAGTATCATGTTGTCTATCGCCGTCATGAGATCAAAATTGTTCAATACTTTTATGACCAAAAACTTACAAATCTATAATGATACATTAAGTGCTAATTAGCAGATGTTGGCATGCTAAAAAGCTAAAATAAGACAGTAAAAAAGGTCAACATTAATACTGCTAAACATCATGTTTGCATAGTCATTGTGAGCATGTTGTTTTTTGTCTTTATCACTGAAGCTCAATAAATTTGACATGTTTATTCCATTTAGTATTTATATGAGGAGTGCAGCTCTTTAAATGCGGGTCCCACAAAGAATTTATCACTTTATTTTTATTTTTTGTACAATTTGTAACACAAGGGATGTTCTTCAGTTGTTTATACCACATTTGTGTGCACCAGGCAAAGATGTTTTCACTCTCAGCAATGTAAACTGATGAGCCGCTGCTGAGAATATCCAAAATTTCACAATCGCGACTTTTCCTCAAGACATCAAAGCTGGCCAGCGAAATGGATGCAGCCCCAGCTCAGAGGCCAGTGGGGAGGTTTGTTCATCATGGCCAGTTTCAGGCCTTATCAGATGGTCATCGTCTGTGAAATGCCACAGTGCATCAATAATCAGAATAAGCTTGACACGGCCCAGCAGGTTCCCCACACGGTAAACACACGCTGAGCCTTATCACAGCTGCGATTGCAGGCTGCAGCAGAGAGGCCCTTTGTCTTTTTTGTTCAGAGCTGAGCTGCTGAGGGCGGCGGGGGTTGGGGTGGGGTGGGGGGGGGACTCTGGAATGGCTGCACCTCACGAGAAGCAGTTTACACAAGCAAAGCCACACAAAAGAAGATGCATGACTTCCTACGGGGCCGAAGACTGATGCACAGATTACATCTTCTCATGTCGGAGAGGCTGGAAAGGCCACAGTGACAGATTGTGGAATTTGTCTCTTTGGGGTTTCTTTACACTGTGTGCCCAGATGATCTATATTCTACACTTAGAAATGGCTGCACGACAGCATGCACGGCAAAGCTTTTATTTGTAGTAAGAGAATCAGGCAGTATTTCACTCGTAACAACATTGTCCTTAGTGACAGCCTACATCTGTGACTATTAACTGGTCAGTGTATGGTGATTTGCAGCGTAATAAAATGGGCTCCATTCAGAGGAAAGTTAGCTGCCTACGACAAAAATACCACACTGCAGCTCATCTGTTCCATCTGTTAGCAGTTTTGCAAAGAAGAGGTTGCAGACTTCATCTTGGCATACTTATCCATTTTAGGTAGCAGCACGGCCAAGCTATTCAATGAGAAGTCTGAGGGCTGATTGTGTGGTTTGATCCATTTAGCGAAAAGAGCTGCGGATTTTCTGATAACAGGAACAGGGAAGACACAACAAAGAGGTCTGAAAGGAGGGATTGCTTGAGTATTACATGTAGCAGGAAATCCATCCAGAGTCGCTTTATCTTTGACTTTGTTTTGACAAAACTCACATTGGCACATAAATCAGTAAGAGTATTAACATCAGAGGCGCTGCCTCTATGAGAGGGCCAACTCTTTGTTGCAGTGCCACCCTCTGGCCCTTTCTTGTTAGTTCTGCATTTTCAACATAATATTTTCCATATGAAACCGATCTTTAATCTCAGCAAGTCTCCCTCCAAGCCAGAGCGCTAAGTGGAGGGGAAATCAGGTCTTGCCATCATGAGCAAAGCAGAATGTCTCGTATGATAGTAACACATCTAACAAGTGAACTGCATGACATAACATGTTAAATCAAAACATGTTTGACTTAGAGATTTGACTGGAATAATGGATCTCTGTCAAGGTAGGAACGCCAATTGCAGAAGCACTCCTGGCTGGAGCTGAAGCAGAATTACAAAAGGGTGTGATTTCTTATTCAGTCTCAATAATTAATGGCCCTTTCAAGCTCGTTTGAAAGTTGCTGCCTGCCTGCCTGCCAGTGATTCATTCTGTTACCTGTGGCTACATGGGTTGTAATCCTGAATTGTTGAAGGGTGAAAGGTGACATCACGCCTCAGGCTAAAAATAGGTGAAGCCCTTCCAAAAAAAAAGACTGCATAGAAATAAAAGTGGATTTCCCTACAAACCCTGCAGCAGTCTATTTGTACCACATTCCTTCACCGCGCTCTCTCCTGCCCACATGTGCCATTCAAACACTCTGTGATGAGACTTGATGTGCGTGAGCTTTTGAAAAGTGTTGTTGGACCCCCACCTGGTTTCTTCCTGTCTTTCCACTCAGCAGGGTGTGTGACTAAGCACCGCCGCTCTGGTCTCTCTGGGCAGGCTGCCTACAGGAAGACAGAAAAGAGTTTCATATTCTCTTTCAAGATGTGTGCATTAATAAAGATTGTGCCAGGCAGTTATGAATTTTATGGGGTAATCTTAACGTGGCAGAGTTCAAGTTGTGGGTGCTGTCCTAGTTTTCTTCGCTAAAAGCAAGTCTGAACTTAGAAGGCAGCAGAGAAATGTGTGATTTACTGGAATGTTTCCAGTGTTTGACTTGCATGTTTGTCAAAGTAATTCAAATGTGAGCATTGATGGGTCATGACACAAGGGCCAATATACCCCCCCAAGCCATATACTGTAGTTTGTTCATGCTGTAGATGACAATGACATGTCGAAACCAGTGGTTCCCAGCTTCTCTTTTTTTTGACCTGCAACCCTTTTAACCAAAGCAATGTCTCCTTGGGACCCCTTGTCAGTTTGCATGTGTCAGTGTGTTGTAGCCAGTTTATCCAGACATAGATTCTTCCTTCTCAAACTGGTTATTTTGAATAATTTAAAGAGGCACGAAGAAGTCGAATGTTCCATTAATTTGCCAGAAAGGAAGCCAAGTTAAGTATGCGGACTGGAGTCACATGAAAGGAAATCATATCAGACTTGGATCTCAAATGTGATGACTTTAAACTTGACAAAATAAAATAAAAAAAAAACCTTGTCTGAAGCCCAAACATTAAAATGTTATTAAAAAACGACACAAATCAATTTATTTCATGAGTCAGTTAACGCTAACATTAGTCTTTTTATTTCATTTAGACATAGGACAGCAAAAGCATACAGTCATCATCACTTTATAGGATGAGGTTCAGTTGCACCTGCTTTAACAGGTTATTTTAACAAGTAAATACAAATGTATAAAAGCTTTCAAATTTTTGTAAATGTAATACATTATTACTCTTTTGTTAGGTGTTATATTAGTTAAGAGCACATTATGAGTTGTTTAGAACTGGAAACTCAGCCAAGGACTTGATTCAGGACTTGCCTGTCTCTACTTGGGACTTGACTAGGAGCTTGCTTGTCTTGACTTGAAACTTTTTTTCCAAAGATATTTTTTGGGGGCTTATGACCCTTAATTGATAGGACAGACCAAGAAAGAGGGGGGTTGACATGCAGCAAAGGGCCGAAGCTGGGGTCGAACCCGTGGCTGCAGCCGCTGAGGTGAGTACACAGCCTCTGTACATGGGATGCCCACTCTACCAAGTGAGCTACTGGACGCCCCTCTTGGCTTAAAATGAGTGCAAAGACTTGAGACTTACTCGTAAATTGAGAAACAATGACTTGGTCCCACATCTGAAATGATCCCACATCTGCCCTAACCCCTTTTTAGACTAAAAAAAAAAGTCCTTTTAGTTTTTCTTTTAATCATTAGCATTTTCTAATAATAAAGCAATAATAATAATCCCTCAGATTTATGTTACAACCCCTTGGCAGGTCCAAACCCTCACTTTGGGAAAAAAACACATTATATGGAACCTTATATGGAAGCTTACGGATCAAGTTATATTTTCAGAGCAGAGCTATTTTGAAATCCAACATTTTTGAGCTGCTTTACTTATTTTGAGGTAGGCTAACTGTAGGCAGTAAGTAATTGCAGATTAAAATGTAAGCATGGGTGTATTATCTATAACGGGCCCAGGCTCAGGAGGCCCTTATACCAGATCCTCTTTGTAAAGTCACTTGCACCTTTTAGACTGCCTGTTCAAGGCATGTGGCACCTTTATTTTACCTCGCTATTGTTTATAAGAGATGCACTTGTGGAATCAGGGACAGAGTTGTCTCACCGTTAAGCTGGCAGTGGAAGTACTAACAGTGTCCAATCATTGTCTGTGTGAAGGGACAGTCAGGAGAAATGGACTGATGTTGGGGCGAGTGTGACATGTGACAACATGTTATACCCCTTTTTCAAAAGAATTAATATAAGTACACTGTTTTTTTAAACATGGGAAAACCTGCTAAAAACAGGCTATAGACTTTTCTGTTGCCAGTAGAGCAGAGCCGTGTACACGCTTTTCTGCTTCTTTTTCTGGTGTGACTTGTTCAACATTATGGATGCGCAGGAAATTGAAAATGTTACAGTACTTAATCTTTTCTTTATCTCTTTACCGATTCAGTCTCTCTTTTAAACTCGACTTCGAATAATTTGCAACAATGTTTGAGTGAAGCTTGGGCGGAGATGGACAATATTTGATGTCAGCACATCATTGCAGATCGCTGGTTAATGGGCTAAAATTAGCACGTTCATCGGGGTGTTGTATTTCCATCACTGCCAACAGAGCCTGAGCTGATTAATATCCATGACAACTGCAGACTCATTTGACCCAGGTGTAAATGCAGATTGTAAGCTTTCCCATTACACAGAAAAGCCAGATGTTAGCAGGTGTTTCTGTGGCTGTGAAAGGGGCTTTGTAATTAAAAAAATATTGTTTTTTAAGTATGCGGTCAATTTGTTTGCAGTGTATTTGTGTGTTATGTAATTATGTTCATGTTGCTTTTTTACTTTTGTACAGTGTATTTGAGTTCTTTTAAAAGAGCTTTTATAGATAAAAGGTATTACTATTATTATGTGCGACCCACCCTTGGGAGATTAAAAAGCAGCTAGATGCAGCTGGCAGCTAACTCATAGAAGAAGAACAGCTGAAACTGTCATCAAATATTATAGTATATAGAAGGCTTTTTACACATCCAGGGGCCCATTATGTCATTATCCATCTCTGCTACTGAGCTACAAAAAAAACCCAACTTTTTGACTTTCCAACAAGACATGTAAATAAGTCACTTTAAGCAGAGGTTCTGGTTTGGGCCTGTTCCCAGTAATCCGTCCATGCATGTGAGAAATCTACCACTGTATCATCATCACACCTAATAACTGTTTCTTTTCTCTTTTACTACAGGATGACATGAGTGACTCCCTGCGGGACTACACTAATCTCCCAGAAGCTGCACCTCTGCTCACCATCCTGGACATGTCGGCCCGTGCCAAATATGTTCGCGACGTGGAGGAGATCACGCCGGCCGTAGTGGAGCAATTTGTCAGCGACTTCCTGGCTGAAAAGCTCAAACCAGAGCCCATCTAAAGAGGAAGTCCAAATATAAATGGGACATACTATATGGGACTCACTCCATCATCGAACCCTGACCACCCTTCCCAGCCTCCCACTCTCTCTCCCACCTCCCCCCTGACTCTGTCAGACTGTTAGAGAGATGTCTCACTTTTTACTGACATTTTAACATTTTTTTAGACATGTTTCTCTTTTCATGGAGTCCTCTCTTTCTCCTGTGGTGCCTTGCATTGACAATAGTCCCTACAGTAATATATATGGAGTTTTTTTTTGGCTGCAAGAAAGTTTTTTTTTTGTTTTGTTTTTTTCACTTAATAGCATTTCTGAACTCTAGAGAAAACCAGAGAATTACCCAGTGGACCTACTTATTCAGCTGATTCTTTGCTTTCTCTTTTGTCTGCGAGATCCTTGTTACTTTCTGAATGATGCTGAGAAAGAATAAAATGCATTTTTACAGTTGTATTTCTTGTAGTGCAAACGTGCTGAACCCTCAGTTGGATGTAGCCGTAAGCCTTTATGGCCCTATTTAAAGAAGAAGAAAAAAACAAACAGGTGCACATACAGTAAAGATCACATATTACTTTCATGTAACAGACCAATGACTGATGTTTTAAAAACCCCTGTGTCTTGTTGTGCGTGTTATGACGTGAGTGAAAGTCATCTCTTGCCAGTTGTTAATGGTGGTTCTCATCTCAAAGTCATTATGAGGATTTTCTGTGAAGGTCCCCTAATGAACAGGTCCAGGTTATTTCTGAAGGCACAGACATGGCATCTGAAAAGTGTTGAATGTATAAATCCCTGTATTCTGTTTCTTCAGTCATGACTTCTCACGCCCATTAAAAATTCACTGGCAAGCACAAATTTTTGTTCCGTATAAGTTCTATCAATAAAGTTAGCTCTTGGATATGTAAAACACACACAATGCAATGACTCACCGGGTCTTTTGTTGGAAGTATTTAAATCAGACTCATGGGCTTAATGCAACGTTTGCATTTAACATGGGAGACAGTAACCAGACTCCAGTTGGGATGGAAGTGTAGTGACTTCTGCATATTTGCATAGACAATATGGCTGCAGACATAAACGGATAGACAACAGTCTCTTTCTTTCAAGTGTATGCATCTGTTAAAAGCTTTTAGGAACTGTGTGAAAATTATAAGGAGGATAGGTAATGTGTTTTTTTTTGTTAAAGGGTTGCTCAGTCTGACTTTTTTGAGTGCAGGGGAAGGTCATTTAATGTTTTCTGACCCCAGATTTATTACAAGGTTCCTACAGCGTAAGGCAAGTTAGATTTAAGAATTTTTTTTATGTCACACAGAAAGAAAGTTAAGACCAGTTGTACAACAACCAAAACGGAAGAAAAAAACACCCCATTAACCAACATTTATGGAGATTTAGGGGCATTTTTCTTAAATGTTTATGTACAGTGAAAAAAGCACATCTGCACACTCAAATCAGAGCAAAAACCATGTTTACGATGCAAGCTTTCAGTCAGAGACCTTCTTTAAGGCATAACAGGTAACAAGTGCAATCAGCAGTATCAGCAGCTAGGAGAATGTGGAAAGCATTTACACAAACATCATCAAAAATAGGTCTGCTTTAAAGTCAAAAGATTCAGCTGTGCATGTAGGTACAAAGCTGAGAGGCTCACCACCAGCTTAATGATAAACTTTTCTACAGGAAACATATGGTGAACCGTACTTGAGATTTCTATCCTTGTGGTAAGTGTGCCCAGTGCCACAACACCTGGAAAACCAATGAATTAAGACATCCTAGGATAGAGCCAACGTTTCCTGTGAGGGGAATTATCAAAAAACATAATTTAGCCGTTAAAATGTGATAATTGATTTATGTTGGTAAGACTACCTGCACCCTAAAACAAAGATCAGGGAACAAAAAAGTTCCATAGGACGCAAAGCTGTGAATGACCCTGTAGCCTGTCACTTTAATGAGCACCCACGCACCATCTCTTCCCTTAAATGCCAGGGCATAGAGCAGATTACGCTCCACAGAGGGGTTGATTTGGACAGGTTATGCCAGAGAGGGCTTTTTTGGATCCAATCTTTAGGATCACTGCAACCCCTGAGTCTGAATGAGGATTTTGATGTAAGTGTTTTGCTATGAATACATAATTTTAATAGATTTTATGTGTTCTATGTTAAATAATGGCTGAAGCCTGACGACATCTATTTCTATTGTTGTTTATTCGATTGTAAATATGGTACATTTTGCTTTGCTTGGTTTGTGACTGTCTCTGTAGTTAAACTGTGTTCATTTTGTAGTCACTCTCCCTAGGACTACAATCCCCGATTCAGTAACTGACACAAGTGTTCTGCATTAAGCCTAATCGAGTGATGTTCTCCCAGCTCCTTATACTGCTGATTCCACTTGTTACTCCTTGAAGGTCTCTGACTGAAATCTTGTATAGTAAACATGGTTTTTGCACTGATTTGAGTGTGCAGATTTTTTCACTATGGAGAAAACAATCGAAAGAATCTGCAGATTAACTGATAATGAAAATATTTTTTGGATGCAGCCCTGAAAAAAAACAAAACTCAGAGGCACTGAACATGAATTATTCACAAATCTTCAATGTTTTATTATTAGCAGAACAGGATGGAGAATGGAAATTTAAATAATAGAGTTCAGTTTTTATTAACAAGGATAAGTATACACCAGAAGTCACATAATGATATTAAGTGCTAACATCATAACTGCTGCTCAGCTTTAGTTTTCTCTTTCCTTCCAGGTGTCTGCATTAGTTTCAACAGTTGCTTCCTGCCCTCAAACAAAAGGACACTGGCGGCCATGGCTGAATTCAAGCTGTCCACATCAGGGGTGACAGGAATAAAGAGCCTGTGACCGGCAGTTTTCTCCGCCAGCTGGACGGCGTCTACACTCAAACCATGTGTCTCTCCGCCGATCACAAGAGCAGAGGGACTCTGAGCCCAGCTCTCATGGTACACCTTTGAGTCCACTCTGGGAAGTGAAAGTCCCTCATCTTCATAATCTGAGTCAGAGTCAGAATCATATTCCTCATAGCGCATGTTTTTGTGATTAGGCCTCGTGCTGATCCAGCCGTAGTCTCCTGGTTTGGACAGTTTGGGAGACACATTAAGTTGTGAATCCTCTTTTTCTTTACTTCTGTCAACGCCGCAGCTGCTGTCAGCCACATGGACAGTCACAGACTCAGGAAGGTGTTTTTCCACATCCTCCCAGCCCAAACTGGAATGAATGGGAAGGCGGAAATGGGCGCCCATCGCTGCACGCAGAACTTTAGGCTCCCAAGCATCGACACAACCTGTTGGTGAAGAAAAACAAACATTTGAAAACCACAAGCAAAGACGCAAAGCCATTTTCAAAAGGTGAAGTTCACTCGTTCACATCTGTAATTGATAAGCATACCCTTGGTGAGCAGGACATCATGGCAGCCAGCAGCAACAGCACATCGCAACATCGTCCCAAGGTTGCCAGGGTCTCGGATGTTGTCGCATATCAGGGACAGTGGCACTGAATGACCTCGATTTGTGAAGCTTAATCGTGACGGGTCCGGACGAGAAAATATAGCTGCAGAAGAAGAGGTCGAAGTCAGCAACATCTCACAACACCTGAGCTTTATAGAGAACCAAAACAAAACGTGACCCTCACCGATCACCCCTTGTGGAGCCACGAGGTCGGACCAAATCTTGATGTCCTCGAATTTGACTTTGACGAGCGTGGCCCTTTTCAGTTTTTCTAAGGGCAGCTCTCGGAGCCGGTCCACCGTGCTGAAGAACACCATCTGTGGGTTGGCTCCAGCATCCAGGGCATCACAGATCAAACGGCGGCCCTCCAGGAGGATTTTATTCTGATGCTCCCTGAACGTCCTGGAACGAGCAACACTCACTACCCTCCTGAAGGACAGGCGAGAGGAGATGGAGAGGCAGAGAAGGATAACAGGCAGTGTGAGTATGAATCACTAGAATTACTATTTTGAAAACATTTTTACAAAGCTTTTATGTTTAGAGCAAAAGGCAGCAAATTAAACTGTCGACTGAGAAAGATGGTTTGAAACTTCTAAATACTATCCAAATTTAAACATTTACTTAAATCAATGTAACTTCCAGTTTAAGTCCTGTATTAAAAAGTATGGAAGTACGACTATCAGCAAAATCTACTTACAGTTGCAACCAGTTAACGTACTGATTAGACGAGCATGGTGCTTTTATTTATCGTCTGCTTTTTTCAGTACTATTGCCAACAAGCTATCTGTATTTTGGCACCAAATCCCATATCAAAAATATGCTTTCTGAATACCTTGCTTTGAGGAATATAAGCATTTCGACAAAAAAAATTTCTTTTATTTTTAATTTTTAAAAAAAGGCCAAACTTCTCACATGGTAAATGTTGTGTATTGTTTAAAATGGACAACAGTTTTGAATTAAATCTAGCAGTCTGATCAAACAATGAGCAAACAAAATTATAAATCTGACCAGACATTTGATGTTATCTTTAGGTAGTTCACAGTCTTCAACCATCCAATATTATATATTATATTACTATATAGTTATTACTGATGTATCTTAACCATCATTTTACTGCTGTAACTAGTCGCAGTTGTGATAATTGATCTACCGTTCATACTGCTGTATTTTAATCTGAAAAAATACATTATAATTTATAAATACATTATATTTTGTAGACTGATCATGTGTGTTATGCAAAATATATCATGCTGGAAAGTCACTTGTATTGTCAAAAATGTGCAAAAAAAGTACACTCTGAGGTGTAGTGGTGTACAAATATAAAATAGTATATAATGTACATACTCAGGTGCAGTATAAGTACCTAAAACTGCACTTATGTACTTAGTAGCATTACCCAACAGCTTTCTACACAACATAAATAATAATAATAACTTCCAATGTATTATTAAAGCTTCAGATATCCTTAAAAGTATTTAAATGAACTCCTCCTTTACTAACTGCAACATTAATGCATCACTAATAACAGTCCAGTAATATAATACAAGATTGTGAGATGGCCGTTCTGCATAATGACTACTTTTACTTTTTGAACTTTACATAGATGACAATATTTTTGTACTTTTACTTGAGCTTTTACTTGTAGCAGAGTATTTTTACACTTTAATATTGCTACTTTTGCTGAAAAAAAACATCTGAATATTTGTCCCACCATTTATTTTCTGAGTCCATCATGTCATTAACCCTCTGAAACCTGGACCTGACTGACATCAGTTTTGTTGTGCTGGATTCAGATGCTTTTCATAAGCATTTAAACCTTTTAAAACCTGAGCAGATCAGTTTGATTATTCATTTATTTATTTATTTCAAAAACATGGATAAAAGACAATGAGCAAGAAATTGGTAAAACATGAAAATGAAACGACCTGGAAAGTAGTTTTTAAAAGAGAGACGGAGAGAAAAAAGTAATAGAAATTTATATTATTATTATTATTATTATTATTATAACACCTAATTTATTGCTAATTTGTAGGTAATTTTCTTGTAACTTTTTTCTTAGTGCCTTCTTCACTTCTTCTTTTTTTTTTTTTAAATAAATAAATTTAGCCAATTTTTCTCAGGTTTCAAAAGGCTAACTGTTGCCTTCATGAAGTGACACTTACGCCAGTCTCTTATCTCCGGGGAAAGCCCTCTCAAAGCGCACTCCATCAATCTGATCCTTTGTAACAGCGTGTTTTGTAACTGACTGCGCATCATTCTTCACTTTAACAGCGTCTCTTTCTTCAGGATGTTTTATTGAAGCTGTGACTTTCTCCTCCTTCTTCTTGACGTTTGGCCCCGCTGGCTGAGGCTTCAGGACTTTATCCGTCTCATTGTCGGGAAACAGCACTCGGACAGGTGTCCTCCTCAGTCCGCGGACATACCGTTTTGACTCCACAATAACGCCGCTTCTCCTTGATAGAAAGACGTTTCGCTCAATGGAAACAAGACAAATCACGCTCCTCATGTACGCTGCCATGTTTGTTTCGTTTCTTCTTCCCTGGTTTCACAGCGCGAGATGCTAACACCAAGCTAACCTGCATAGCGCCACCAGCTGTAGTGTAGGGAGTACTACATTTATGTGTCAAAATTAATCTGATTCATTAGTAAAATTAATTGCTCCCTGTGTAGTTACCAAACCAATCAAAGTCTTTTTGAGGTTCCTTCTTCTTTATATTTATTTTATTAATTAAGTTAACGCTCAAAGTTGTTGCTATTTAAGTAAAAAAAAAACGTTATTAAATGCACGATTATTACAAAAAGGCACTGATACATAGACAGGACAAAACAGAAAATAAATAAAATTAAGACAAAAACTAAAAAGCAAATAAACAAAAATAATTTTTCACATTTCATATTGCCAGGTTACATCATACTATAATCATGTAATAACTTACATGTTATAATAGCCTTTTTGTTCTTGACCCTTAGCTAACAGTGTCCTATATTGCTGAAAGTGCAGAAAAGTTAGTTTATTGTTTGACCTTTTTTTTCTTATGAACATGAACATTTCCCCAAAATAATAAAACATTATATAAAATACTGTTTGTTTTTGTTTTTTTGTTTTTTATTTGAGTCTTATCTTGGCCCCAATATAACGTTATATCAGATCTACTTATTTCAAAATGTATCTAAAGTTTCTGTTTTAGAAAGTAGGCAACATCAATCCAAAACATTTTGGTGTAATTACATGGTAATTACATGGGTGGGGGACAAATACTTTATTTTTTCAGCCCACAAAAATCACATTTGTAATCAATTACCTGCTTGAATGTTTTCAACACAAGCTTAACTTGATACTTTACATAAATAATAAATAACATAAATAACATAAGCTTAAATAACAAGCTTATGGAAGTATATTGAAATATTACTTCCTTAAGCTTGTTATTTATCCAGTTTATCACAAATGTCCCAAACATCTAGATAAAGTGACAGTAAAAACTTACTGTGTTTCTAATATTCTGTTAGAGCACTTCCATTTTAATATACACCAATACTAATATTTTCCACACAAAATTAAATCAAAGATATTGCTCATTTGTAACCTCGCGAGAGATTGTGACATACTGGATGAAACCATTATCCTGAACAGCGAGGGGTGGCGAATGTAGTTTTACTACTTTTTATTTTTGCGTACATTTTGTTGTTAATGATTTAATAATGTTGATTAATAAAGAAAATATGACATAATAACTGTGAATAATTTATTTGGAAACATAAATTCTTGCTGTTTGCTCTTTTGTATTTTCTTTTAGCTAATAGACGACAGAAAAATCGATCATCGAGGAAGCGTAATCATCTCCTGCACGTCGATCTGCGACACAGACATCATTTTATCTGTCAAGAAACATGGCTTTGAGACGAGCGCTGCATTTTGTTTTCAAAGTTGGTGACAGAGCCAAAACTGCCACGTTTTACCGAGATGTCCTGGGCATGAAGGTACTTTTTCTGAGCATAATTTAACGGCCAGAAGGCATTAATTAACTTTTGTGTTGCACAACGTTACGTAGCTCGCTAATTCCTCTTCTGTCGTGACAAAAACTCGAGTGTTTAAACTAATGTGTTCTTATAATAAATGCTTATTTTCTAATCTTTTCTCGTGAATTTTAGATTCTACGCCATGAAGAATTTGAAGAAGGTTGCAAGGCAACGTGTAACGGGTAGATATGAGACACCATCACTGAACTTTGCACTCACAAAGTATTATAACACTTAATTTTACAGAGCTGCTAATATCTTAAAACAGACTGCTGCCCTCCTCCTGTTTTCACACAGACCCTACGATGGAAAATGGAGCAAGACGATGGTTGGCTATGGCCCAGAAGATGACCATTTTGTTGCTGAACTGACATACAATTATGGGGTGGGAGAGTATCAGCTTGGCAATGACTTCTTGGTGGGTGAGAGTTCATTTGGAAACACCATGCTGTGTTATACAGAGTACTGCAGTCTTTTAAAGGGGTATTATCACATGTTTTCACCTCAGGGTCTCACTCTGCAGTCCAGCCAAGCTGTAAACAATGCTAAACGTTTGGGATGGCCTCTTACTCAGGTAGGAGAGGGTCTGTATCTGACCCAGGCTCCAGGAGGATATTCTTTCTACCTTGTGGACAAAGAGCAGCCTCCCAGTGGTGAGTGTCAAAGGTCTTTTTTTATATGCATTTTCATGTTTGGTCAATCATGGACAAAAACCCCTGAGAGATGTGAGAGGGGCTTCATCAGCTCCTTCGTTAACAGACACCCACAGTGTGGAAAAGGGCGCTAGACAGTATAACATTATATAGCACTGTTGTTGTATCTGCCTCCATCACTGACCTCAGGTTGTATATATGTTTTCTGTTTGTTCATAATCACATATATACAGTATCATTTATGAGGTGTAACATGTCTGTGCAGTTTCTTATTGTGCATATTGGGCTATATTTCTGTATTTTTTCAGTAAATATACTATTTCAGTTACTCTGTGCAACTATCAATCATGGACATACAGCATCTTTGAATGAAAGGTGTTTTTATTTTTTATTTTATCTAATTTGCATAGTTTGTAATCTGTTTTTTTTTAAAATGTATTTAACCTTCATTTAACCAGAAACTCTTTAGATAACAGAATAAAAATACAGAATCAAAATATGCAACTCCAAAACAAAACAATAAACACTAAAAAAACAAAATAATGAGGTTACTACAAGATAGGACTAAAAAGTATGTTGATACAGTGCATGCTATAAGTGAACCATTAAAACAAGGAAAATTAAAAAACCCACAAAAATACAGCTTGGAATTGGCATATGGAAGATGAAATACAAATCCTTTGTTATCCTTTCTTAGCACCCAATTCACTTTTTTTACATGCATGTAAAATTGCATCTTGACTGTATATCCTTCATGCTGTACTACTGAGCAGCAGACACAGAAATAAGTGCAGTATAATTAGGAGGAAAGCATTTAGCAGAAGCTCTCTGTTCAGGCGTTGCGGGTGTTAAAGTGTGCCATACTTTTAGTATCTCTGTCATTGATAACCTATGACGTTTGATAATTTCTCAGACCCTGTGCAGAAGGTTTGTCTCGGAGTATCAGACCTCCAAAGATCGACCCACTACTGGACTACGCTCTTGGGAATGAAAGTGATGGAAAAGAACGACGAAAAGAAAACTGTGCTGATGGGATTTGGAGACACTCAAGTGAGTCAAAAATCAAAGAAACAGTTGACATCTATGTTAATGCATCAGTGATGTCTTTTAATCTAACCGTTGTATTTTTTTGTCTTTTTGCAGTGCAAACTAGAGCTTCATGATAACAGCGGGACGGTAGATCATGGAACAGCGTTTGGGAGAATAGCGTTTTCATGCCCACGGGAACAAGTAAAATATTATTTCATGGATACATAATTGTGTTTGTTAATAAATGGAGAAAAATAATTGTCATTAGCAACATTTTCATCATAAATGTTTTACTCCATTCCACAGCTGCCTGACCTTGAAGCCCTGATGAAAAAAGAAAATCAGAAAATCCTCACTCCATTAGTCAGCCTGGACACTCCTGGAAAAGCCACAGTAGAAGTGGTTATTTTGGCTGACCCAGTAAGTGTATTACCAGTATAATCAAGTAAAATGAGTCTCTGTTAAAAATGTTAACTGGAGGTGTTTGTTTTAGGATGGTCATGAGATCTGCTTTGTGGGAGATGAGGCTTTCAGGCAACTGTCCATGGTGGACCCCAAAGGAAATGAGCTGCTTGATAAGGTTGGTGTTGCTCCAATATTTTGCTCTCGACATTAAATGTGCAACATGTGTTTGATATTCTCTGTACTCTTTCTGCTTTTAAACTTGTTTTTCTTTCCAGGCTATGGCTGAAGATAAAAGTGATGAGTGGTTTGCCAAACACAACAGACAGAAAGCTGCTGCATGAGATGAAGTGACTTGCTTGGATAATACTGCACCATCAATTTCTCACCAGTTTGTATGATGACGAGATGCTGTACAAAGACACCTGTAGTGTAAATCTCCTTCTAATGACAATTTATCATGAGACTGGCGGTATGAGATTTATCTTCCCCTGGGTGCATGCCATGAGGCACAGTTGTATTGAAAGCACTTTGTGAAAGGACCAGTTGTTCAATTTGATGGACATTTTTCCAATAAATATTGTTCATATCAATCAGGCAGCGAGGTGGGCAAAAAAAAATCCATTTTCATGTAGCTTATTCTTGGAAAATGACAAAAGATTGTTTTGCTCTTGGGCCCCTGCTGACTCTACTAACTATGTCTGTACATTTCATATGAACTAATTAATTGATAAGAATAATGCTTCTGGCTGCAAGATTTCAGTGCAACAAAATTGTCATGCACGGTCAAGATAAACTAGAATAAAAAAGATAAACATGACATTATAATGCAGAACCTGCCTTATTGGTGATATTGTACTTAAGTAGTGCAAATACCATGCACTTGCAGCCAATCAAATGACCAAAATTCAATTTCCTTAAATTTGATTTTTTTTTTAAATACAGTTTAAAAAAAGTTAACCCAAATTTCTCTCTTTTTTTTGTTATTGCTCCTTTTGTTAAAATTTTCACTATTTCACAAGTGAAGCCAATTTACTCAGGTTTCAATGGGTTAATCTACATTTTGGCAACAGGTAAAAGCAAGTATAAAGTGGGAGGTTTCAAGATTTGTAACATCAGAAATGTGGCCTTTCACACAGAATAGCTTTAATCTTGTTGACAAAAGAAATAAAAAGATGGATAAATGAAATTGGATAAAATAACTCACAAATTCAAAGCAGAGACTAATGACTTTCAAGGCTTAATATTTATAAAACTGAAACCAAGACAGTTTAAGGACCTGCAGACACCCTGTAAAAGCATTCATTATTATGCAGTAGTAATACTTGTTGAGTTACACTGAATATTATCATTTTTTGTAGTTACACACTGTCAGTCACCTGGTTGAAATAAAATGTCTAACTTTTCACCTTTGTAAAATAGTTTGATTTTGATTGTGTTGTGGGATTTCTGTTTAAAATCTATGTATGTAGTGTGTTTTTTTTCTGCGCGTATATGAGGCTTAGGTGAACTGATAAATAAGCTTTATTGTGTGAATGCATGGTTAAATATTAATATTTTCTTGAACAGTATTTTGTTGGCGGTGCTCCAGCAACACTCGTCACAGTTCTCAAGTCAAATGAGCTGCCAGCCGAGCAGCAGGGCGGACCAGCACAGAGCCGGAGTGTTTACTCTGTCTGAGCAGGGTTAACTGTCAGATGAAACTGCTCTGTGCAACCACAACACAGATGAATATGTCAGGGTAAGTAACATTGATAAGTAAGTGCGAACGAAAGCTAAGGGTGTCTACAGTAGTCCGCAAAAACACTGCTAAGTTGCGCTCCAGTCTGGCAGCTATGCTAGCTGAGTTAGCTTTAGCGTTAGCTTGTTAGCACGGATTTGCTACTGATTTTGGATGACGCGGCGACAAAGATTTTTAACTATTTCATGCTTGTCTAGTTTCAGCAAACGCTGTTGCTACTTATTAATATATTTTGCCACCGGTGTGTAGCTAACAGGTCCTGAGTTTAGGTAACAGTTATACACACTGTTAGGTGATAAAGTTTAGCTCCGTGCTTTTTCATGTTCAGTTTGTAACAAATTAGCAATGTTAGCACTGTGAGGCTAGCTGTTGCTGCTAGCTGGAAAACAAACAACTAACGCTCGTGAATTTGCATTGTAAATGTTGCGTCAGCCTGTTACAGTAATTGACATGATGTTTATTGTTTTCCGCCCAGCAGTCAGTCACACACACCTGAGTGTGAGTTGAGCTAACTGAAGTGCATCTCTTCCTCTCTGACAGCAGCTGATAGCTGATAGAGGAGCAGAAAGACTCATGTCCCTGATTTGGGTGTGAACAACTTGGGACATAATGTCTCTGTTGCTGATATCCTTCCTGCTAGTACTTCTGTTGGGGATTGTGTTATTATGTGTCATTTTCAGGTAAGAAATGTAGTAGTTGCTATAGTGTATTTGTGGTTGTCAGTGATACAGTAATAATGCAATAATTATCATATTTCAACTGTACATTAGAGACTTAAAGGTACAATACTTTTTTTTTTTATAAAACTGGCTTAACTTGATAATAGTTTATGCAATTATTCGACTGTGCAATGTTATTTCCTCTCCTGAATGTAAATTTAATCATTCTTAAATGTATATCTACTATATGTTGCACATATGGTATATACAGTACAATGCAAAAGTCTGAGGCCACCTTAAAATTTGTTATTTTAATAAGATTACAATGATCATACTTATTTATTTCTCAGTACTGTTGTTCCTAAAATACAACCAGACCATACAGGAAATATGTATACAGCATTAAAAATGAAATTATTTCAGAATTAAACAATTTCAACAGACTAAAGTTGCAAGTATTAAGTGTGACCTCCCTTTCCACATAGCATGTCTATTTGCAATACTAATCTATCGGTGTATGTACACCAGGTTGCATTCAAGACATGTCCAAAGCTCAATATTTAATAACAAATCTATTGTGGCCAAAGACTTTTGCACAGCTCTATAGTTCTTATTCTTACAACAGGTTTTTAGACTTCCAGCTGAACGTGCCAGTTAATAAATTGTATTGTAGCATAAGGCCCATTTTTATATGTTTTACATAATTAACATACTCAGCACATTACACACATTTCAGATTTTATATAGTTTACATGATAGTGTTAACAGTGTAGCATATTGCACATATTTTATTTTTGTTTTTTTTCACGCTTTATACATATACTTCTCATTTATACTTCTGTAATCTTATATGCTTGGAATCAGAGCGACTGTAATGAACCATAATTTCGCCTGAGGAACCATGAAAATATTTCTGATGCTGACATTCTATAGGCAGCATTGGTTTAGTAAAAATGACATTTAGTCCAGATGTTTCTTGTCCTTGAATTTACTTATTTTGCAAACAATTATGTACAATATTTGAGCCTTCGACTTTTGCCCTTAGGTGGCTCATATGCACCCTGGCTGTGCGATTCTTCCACACTGCACTGAATGCTGATCTCAAGATCAAATCAGTCGGGCTGTTTTCTGTCCAAGGAGTTAGTATCCAGTTTCACCCCCAGCATACTCTGGTAAGACACAGTGTTAACATGACATTTGTGCAGTGAGCTCATTCAAGGCGGCTCCTCCCTTTGCAGGGGTAAATGTTTGGGTCAGCAATGGCCAAGTGTACTTTTTAAAATTATAATACCATAACAGTGACTCTCTTTATGACAGGAAATTGACAGAATATGGATTTCAAGTAAACTTCTAAACCAGGATTTGCCGTAAGTGGTCACAATTTTCGCCTTCTTCTTTCTCTTCCTCTATTTCCACTTCTTCTTTTTATTCTTCTGCTTCTTCTTCTTCTGATTATATTTATTATTAATCTCATTAATTTGTTTTTTTTACACACAAATTGACAATGGTGCTAAAGAACACATGAATGGCAGTGGAATGTAATAGTGCAAAGAAAAAGAATAAAAAACGAAACATACAACAGTCAGCTTGGCCATATTTCAGTTATTAGAGTAAACATAATCTCACCCTTAAGGTCAGAGGACGATGAAAGATATAGATAGTAGATAAGATCAAGAGGGATCTTATTTGGAGGTAACGGGGTCGGTTGCTTTCTGAGCGTAGGCAAAGAAAAGCCCAAATATTGTACTTCCCGAAATAGCCTCTCAGTGTATGTAGCATTCTTTCAAACTGTATATTACTGAGAATCTCTTTAAACCACAAAGTGTGAAAAGGTGATGCTGGTGACCGCCACCTCATTAGTATTAGACACCTAGCAAATAATGTTAAAAACACTACCAGATCTGCTACAAGCTTAGGCGGAGGCAACTGAGGTATATCAAACACAGCAGTACTGGCATTAGGCTCAGTCCGTGTACCAGTTACCTCCGACAAAGCACTGAAAATGACAACTTTTTTGATGCTTAACCCTAATAAATAAAGATGCATAATTCTGTTATTTGAGATCGTTTCCTCATGTTTGTGTTTCAGGAGATACCTGGCATTGTGTGTTGGCGAAACCAGAGTTAGGTTCGACTTGCAAGCACCGCTCAGACCTTTGGTGAAGAAGAGCCATGGGAAAAAGTCTGGGAAGATTTCAGTCAGCCCCACAACATTACGCTTTCTGTCACAAGTATGGAGCCTCACTGCAGGTCACTCTTTTGCTGCACTGATATGTCGACAATAGCTCACTTATCTTGTGTTTTCAGCTGCTGTCGTTCCACATCAGCTCGATCAATGTGATGGTGCTGAATCTGGCACTGTCAGAGTCTTTATGGCACATGACCGTTACAGGCATCACCTTGTTACTTGACCACCACAGTAAAAGGTAATTTCTCAGTTCCCTCTGTCTTTGTTTCTAATTTTACCATTAAATTTTATAAAAAATGAAGTGTGCTATGCGAATGATCATGCTGCAATGTTGTGATTTTTCATTACAGGCTGGCGTGGGACTTTTCAGTCAGTCAGCTAAGCAGTAAAGTACTAAAAAGCAGTCAATTGGTAAGTTGAAATAAATAGCTGAAATAAAGACTTGTAACTGAATGTGTGTGACTGATGTGCTCTCCTTTGTAGGATATATGTTTGGCTGAAGTGGCCCTGAGCCTGCTGCTGTCTGGAGATGTGAGCCTGCCGGAGATGAAGCCAGGTTGTCTGTCCCTGAGCGTCAGAACACTTATAGCAGAGTTGCACGAGGGACTATTTCTCAGCCAACTCCTGCTGCCCCCGTCCCCCAAAAAGAGCATTGAGGATGCATCTGGTGAGCAAACACGAACTCAGTGTTCCAAATTATCATTAGAATTATTTACTAAAGCAGCAAAGGAAAGGAACGACCAATCTTGAGATTTTCATGTCACACCTGAGATGCTGGTTGGTTAAGTGGGGTGCGTGTCAGCAAATCAAACTATTAGCTCTATTTGTCTGTAATTGTCCAAACTAATTCTTTCAATTCATGCACCATTAACAAGTGGCCATAGTGATAATCACGCCAGCTCTAATAGTTGTTTTCCACTGACTTTTCATCAGTGAGCTTCTGCTTATTCTAAAATGCCTCAGTGTCTACTTTTGTATGTGATATTTTTAGCTGTTCTGCTAACCAGCAAGAAAATGAGGACAAGGTCATATCACAGAGCTTTTATTGACCTCTGGAGGTGCTTGAAATGTCTACATGCTAAATGATAAATGGATAAAGTTTAACCCACCCAATCAAAATAAAAGCACAAGTAATGCAATTATTTTAATATAACATAACATTCATTAATGTATAAATATTAAGTTAGCATTATTTCTTTATACATTTGTGGGTTTTTTTGTCACTGAATGAGAAATGAAAGAAGCGTTTTGTTAAAACCAGGATCCCAGAAGTACAGACATAGTTAATGTTGATGTTTTGCTTTATAAATACACAGAAACCAAGGGAAAAAGAGGCACATGACACATGAGCTCACTTCCATGCAAAACACTTTTAAAAAATAATATTTAGACAGACAGCTAAAAAGTTCAGTGGTATAGAGTTTCTAAGGAGTATAGCCTACACGATATACACCGTGCAGATTTTATCAGGTGGTATTACGGGGCTCCCACTGTCATGAAATTCCTGGAAAAGTTCTAAAATTAGAAGATTTTTTTTTTCCAGCCCTGGAAATGGTTTGGAATTCACATTATGTTTTGGAAAGGTTTTGAATATTCTTAATTGTGGCTATTGTTTAAAATATGTTCCCAAATAATCCAAAAACATGTTTTACGTTATGCAAAATAAGTTCCTAGTATTACTGATTAAAAATCCAGTGCTGCATTGTGTGTTCATTGAAAGTCACTTGTGATACACATATGGTACACATGGACCAGACCAGTTTTGTGTCATTGCCAACTTCACGCCCCTTTTGGTGCAAAAAAAAAAAAGTGCAGCCGTGACATTTTGCAAATGTACCCATATATGCTTGTCTGGTCTATTGGCATATGCAGAAAGTTGGCAGCGGGAATGTCTAAAAAGCGAATGCTTTTTGTATTGGTTTTTCTAGTTTTTTTCCTGCAACTATTTAACATTTAGACAATCTGTGACAGTCTTGATGTAATGTTGTGATTTAATACTATTAATACTGTTTTCTTTTAGAATGTGAAAACACAGATTTTATCCAGACTGAGACTGTTGAACGGTTTCATCGGCTGATTCCCCACAAGGTCAATGTGGAATTTGATAATACAAATGTAACTCTGTCCATGCACAGCCAGAAAAGGTGAGACAACATTTTTTTTTACCATCAGCCAAATACAGTTCTTGTCCTGCACAATTTGATCCTCTATTGATTAAACATTGTGTGATTCTTTTTCCCGCACAGACATCTGAACTGGACTCTCAAGTCTTTAAAAGTTGGCTATGGACGTGACGATGAGCAGCTTCCTCTTAAAAGCTTCACTCCTGAGCTGAGTTTTCCCCAGAGCTCCCTGGAGCTCCTTCTAGAGGGTTAGTGGACAGCTGGGTGCCAGACGCAATGCAGAAAGAGTTGGATGAAGGAGAAAGCTATGAATAACACATTCTCATTTTTTTTTCTCTCCTTTTACTGACAGATGGACTTCTCCTCTCACAAAGTAGGCAAAGAATCCTTTGTGTGAACGCGCTGAAGACGGCCCTGCAGGTGAGGAAGATGCTTGATGGTGACATAACAAAGCTTCTTATGTCTGTGACTCATATTTGACATTATTTTGACTTTATTTCTGTACATTTAGGTTACAGCAGTTGACATTTCGGGATCTTTCACGGTCAACACTTGCATCATCCACTACCGTCACCAGGAGTTCTCCCATTGGCTAAATCTATTTCCATGGGAACAGCTCATCCACAGGAAGGCAGCACATAGAAAAAGGCAAGTTGCAAAAGAAAAATCAAAGATTTAGATTGATGAATAACATTAAATAATTAGGCTAGGGGATTATAACCATTTTTTTTGTGACACTGCTAAAACTTTACTCTGATGATAGTTTTTGTGTGAGAAGTCACCCACTGCAATGAAAATAACAATCTAACACTTTTTACTGTCTTCTCTTTCTTATTCATGTTTGTGTTTGCGCATCACTCATTCCTGTATCGTGTTGTTCCATGATGTTAACCTGCTGTGCAGTCCATTAGATTATTTGCCCACCATCCTTTTCCTCAGACGCCTTCCTCACCTGGATGCTCCTGTCATGATCACCTCCTCCGTGTCCAACGTTAACGTATCTGTTCAACTGGGCGACACAACGCCTTTCGCTCTGGGCTTCCTCTCTGCCAGTGCAGGTACTGCAGGCCTTTAATGTGCATAGGCAAAGGCAGGTGAACGTCACATGATGTTATTGCTACAGAGCAAAATGAGGGCACTGTTGTGTTAAAGTGTAACCTCTACACCTTGTGTTAAGCAACACCACTTAATGTCATGACCTCACATCATGTGTAAGTCCCGCGCCATTGTTACAACACATTTTATTTCAGTAAATATTCACATATTTTATTCTGTCGGCAACTTTTGGGTCCACCTTACTCCAAACATGCCAAACTAGATTAGATAAGGACTTTTCTTTTGAGTGCCCTTTAAACGTTACACATTAACTTGTACTCTTTTACTTCCAAGTTGGCTTTTGTTTGCTTTTTTTTAAGGAAAACAATATAAATCTTTATGTACAGCAATTTTAAATGTATTGTAATGTAATGTAATTTACATAATTGTAATGTAATGTATGTCCTCAAATTAATGTCTTCTGCTGTATCTGCAGAACTGCGCCATCTCCTTGACAGTGAAGTAGACACAGAGAGCACAGAGTCCCAGAATGTGCACCGGCATGGCGCACTGTCCCTGGATAATTTCTGGTGGAGAGTGGGTCAGGGGTCTCATATCCAGCAAGCACCCCACCCTCCTGGTAAACATGTGTGGGGAGAAGCGCTAATTTTAGACTCGCTCAGTCTTCAGG
The DNA here is from genome assembly GCF_008729295.1 of Plectropomus leopardus. NCBI lineage: Eukaryota > Metazoa > Chordata > Actinopteri > Perciformes > Serranidae > Plectropomus > Plectropomus leopardus. Next base: position 23,740,054 of record NC_056467.1, read on the forward strand.
TAGGAGCACAGATTTTAAGAAACATTTAGAGACTTGTTTCATTAAGGGTTCCCATGGTCATGGAAAACCTGGAAAAGTCATGAAGTTTCACAGTCACATGTTCCAGGCATGGAAACGGCATGAAACAAGTAAAAATCGAACATTTTGGAAAAAATATAGAAATGTGTTGTGTGTAATGAATTGAATTACATAAATGTAACATAAAGAATTTTATTTCTCTTGCAGATGACATGAAATAGTTTTAATATGCATCAACGTGACATTGTTTCGATTGATTTTGTTTATTTGTTGATCACAAAAAAAAATTCATTTTCTTTCCGCGTTCCATCTTTTCCTTCATGTTTGCCAATTTCACATGTCAAATAATTTTGAAGCACTTTTGGCTTTAACGGAGGGGCATACAACCTTAAATGTCTGTTTTGTTTTACAGAGTTTGGAAGGCAAATTTTCTTTTTTCTAATTTTTTTTTTAAAAAAAGATGATTTTTATAGAAAACCTCAACAATTTTGGAGATTTTTTTCTATTTTCTTTTGTTTTTAAGAAAACGGGTTTTAGGAGGCATGTTTTCTATTAATGATTTTGGTCAATTATGTCTTATGGTCTAATTATGTCTGCAATTTTTCCTTTTTTCCTTTTTTAAAGAAAACTTAAAAGTTTGGGGCAGTTTAAAAAAAAATATATATATATAGATCTTTTGAAAGACACATTTTCTTGCCCAAAATTACAAATTTATAATATAAACTAAAAAAAAAAAATGGATTGTCAAATGTTCAGTGGTTCTTGAACACATCAAGTGTGATGCCGAAATTGTGTTTGAATAGAGTTGAATCTTATATGTTTGATAATCGACCAGGCGAGCGAGGCAAGAAAAAAAATTGATCCTTGAAAAATTTTTATATTTTTTCCATGACAATATATGGGAACCCTGTTTATTTTATGCCAATTATTCGTTTTCACATTTTTTTGTTAAGTAGCTTACGATTTATTGGCATACTCGACTTTTGATGTTAATGTATTTCAAATCTCATTTCTCCAGGGGAGTTTCAGACGACCGCACTTGGAGTCAAGAAGCCAGTCTCCGAGTCTGAGCGTGAAATCCAGTTTGAAAGGGCTTCAAGTGGAGCTTTCAGAGACCTGTGCACTTTGTCTGTCCCGCCTGCTGACCCTTATTTGTGTTCCTCCTGACGTTGGGTCACAGCTGTCAGATGTGGCCTCAGTGTCTTCCTCTAGTGAGGATAATGTCCAGCCCGTCCCCTCATCACAGCCGCAGCTGCTGTTCACACTGGACTGTTGTCTGGAGGATGTCAATGTGTTCACACTGTCTAATCTGGCAGGTAAGGTATTTTAGAATGTGTAAGATCATTATTAAGGTCATTACATCAAAAAGACTCGGTCCTTGTGTAAATATAAGCTCATTCAACGGAAACAAGATTTTTATATTCAGGCGATTATACACTAAAGAAAACATTATTGTTACACTCTATTTCTGCCAGTATATCCCTCTAAATCCTACACACTGGACCTTTAGTAGCTCAAACAATAAAGAAAAATATGTTAGTGAATCTTAAGAGTTGCCCTAGACTTCTGCTGTGTTCTGTTTTTTTTTTTATAAACAATGACAAATACTTATGTCTGGGAAAAGAAAAAAATGGCCAGAAGTATGGCAGCAATGCATTTTAGAGCTAGCCCAAAAAGCAACAGGCATTCCTCTTTCAAGTGTCCCATTGCATCCTCATTGTCTTGTGAGACCAAAGACCATAACATACACCAAGCTCTTAGCTCTTTCATCAGTCATCACCATTAATCATTATCTTTTATTTATGTGTGTTCTCTTTAGGAGCTGTGTCTTTGCGGATGGACACTGTTGGAGTCCAGAGCTCTGCAGAGAGCTCCATGGTGTCTCTTCAAGGTGTTAGCTTGTCAGCGATTAAAGCACTCACAGAGAACATGGAGTCATGTTGCCCCGCCTCCCAAACCCCAAACCCTGTGCTTAAACTCACCAAGATAGCCTTTTCCTATTACCTAACCACCCGCACCTTTAAGGTAATTGGATCCCAGTTAGTTTTATATTTTTTTCGGACTGAATCAATCTTTGTGTCAGTGTTAATATTTTGTGTCTTAATCAGGTTCAATGTGAAGAGGAGCTCACTGTTGAATGGACGCCACCAGACCACATGGTCTTATATCAGCACATGAGTGAGGCTCAGGCTTGTTGGCGTATGCTTTGTGGCGAGAAAGAAGCGGAAGGTCCAGTTAAACCTACAGAGGGCGAAATAGTTTCAGACCAGACCAGAGGGCTGTGTCTCAGTGTTGAATTGGGCTGCACACGTCTGACAGCACACGTCAGTGAGCAGAACTACATCCTCCTGCACACAGAGGCCCTCACAGTCTCCAAGCACAACGGTTCCATGCAAATATGTTCCCCCTCCATGATCTTTAACTTTGATGGCAACAACATCGTCACCTTTAAAAGTCTAGATTTGCAAACACACGCAGAGCTGACGGAGATGCAACAGCACAGAGACACCTTCCCTTTCCTCACCACGCCTCACAACCGTGTCTGGGTCCTCACTTGCCCCTCTATGGCTGTCGAGTTCCCCTACCAGTACAACTTCTCAAACACCTTTGACATGGCCATCAGCGTGCAGAAGTGGCTCAAGACTCTACATCGCTCCCCAAGCCAAGCCACCAAAGTCCAGCGTCTGCCTCCTGACCTTGTGTTCAAAATCAGCCAGTTCTCGTTCGTCTTCCTTGATGACATCTTTGAAATCAAGCTGCGAGACAACTATGAGCTCATGAAGGATGAGAGTAAAGAGAGCGCTAAGCGCCTCCAACTTCTGGATAAGAAGGTAGCGGATCTGCGGAAGCAGCATGGAGAACTTCTCCCTGCCAGAAAGATTGAAGAGCTGTATAGTTCACTGGAGAAAAAGCACATTGAAATCTACATCCAGCGCTCACGCCGCCTCTACGCCAACACACCCATGAGGAAGTCTCTGCTAACCTGGACTGTGTCAGACTTGGAGCTTGTAGTTCTGGCTGATCAGTGTCTTCATGGGCCAGAGAGGGTGAGAGAGCAGCTGAGGGACATTGACAGGATCAGTCCTTTCCCAAGAGATGGACTCCCTCTGGTGGTCCAGTGGTGCCGCGCTGTCAAGTTTAAACTGGCTGCATTTTTGGGTAAGTTGATTTAAAAACTTACAACATGAATTTGTATTTATGAGAATGGATTTTGATGAGACTGATTTGGAAATAAAATGTCCGTGACTTTTCCTGGTCATGGAAAACCAGGAAAAGTCATGGAATTTCACAGTCACATTTTTCCAGGTCTGCAAAAGTCTTGAAATTAATAATTAAATGTTTTGGAAAAAGTCATAGAATTTTGTTGTAAGTAAAAAAAAAAAGTTTCATTAATCTTTCATAGACATCATTTCATGTAATGTAATGTTACAGTAAGTTTATTTCCTGTAGCTGTCCACATAATGCAGCTCTAATATGTATTCATTTTCATTTATGATCTTGAAGAAAAAACAATGTGAGCTGGAGATTGATGACTGAAGAAGAGCTCAGGAGACTTGGATGAAATTCACACATTATTTATTTAAATGATTTGTGTCTTTTGTCCCTTTTTATTGTTCCAGTGAGAATTCGGGATTACCCTCGCTACCTGTTTGAGATTCGAGACTGGGATCTCTCAGGACGTTTGATTGGAACAGAGCAGGATGGACAGGCCAGGGCTCATCGCAAAGAGATTGTCCCACTTGGTCTGCCATGGGGAGATGTGACGGTCCACAGGAATATGCCACCACTCAAGTTCTTCTATGATTTCAAATGTGAGTTACAGTAATCATGCTGTCACCATGCTGTTCTCCAAGCACAGTGCTCTGTCTGTTTTTTTGTTTTGTTTTTTTTCAGTTCCTATCAGATAAAAACTGCCTTCCATTATGCCTAACCAGTTACAGCTTTTGAATATGCAGTATCCATTCATGTGACCGAAACAGAAGCTATAAAGCAGAATTAGGCATCCGCAGTGGCAAAAGAAGTGAGAAACCCTGTGTAACAATAAATGTATTAAAATGCTCAAGCCAAACACTAGAGAGGAAAGCATAAAGTTTATAGGAGTGTTCCAGCTTCTCCCTGCAGTAAACAAACAGTAATAAGTTATTTAAAAAAATACTGTTCAAAAGAGAAGCACTAAGATTTTGTTTATTAAAATTAAGATATACAGTTGTAATTAATATTCATGATGCTGGTAAATCATAATCAGTATCTCAGCCCCAGTTGTTCAGCCGTACTGTTGGATAATATGAGGTTTACTCTTTCAGAGATTGAAAGTTAATGTCTCTCACTTAATATTCTATTTATGCAGCGAACATCTCTCTGTACACCATTGTGTGGGGGCCATGTTGGGATCCAGCCTGGACTCTGATTGGCCAGTCCGTTGACCTGCTAACCAAACCTACAGTGGATCCCTCTCCTCCTCTGGCCTGGTGGGACAAAAGTCGTCTCCTACTGCATGGGCGCTGGGTTATGGACATTGAACAGGCCAATCTTCATCAGCTGGCTACAGAGGTAAAACACTGTACACCTCACAAACTCTACTGTTGTGAATCTCTGGTAAATCTGTGCAGGAAGAGGTTTGGCATAGCATTGTTTTATGGCACATACTTCATTAACACAGTTTTTTTTATTGATTCACTTTCTTGTAACTATGCTATGTGATCCAAAATCAATTTCATCAGCTATTCTAATCTAAACATGAATCTCATTCTTACAGGACCCCTACAACACTACAGAAAACCTCCATTGGGAGTGGAGTAAGCTGAATTTTGACTGGAACCCTGGCCAGTTTCTTTTTAAAGGAGATTTGGATGTAAATGTCAGGACAGCATCAAAGTAAGTGGGGGCATCAGGTGAAAACTGTTTTTAAAAGACTTAACTGTAGTTTTTTAATTGTCCAGTAATATGAGTGCCTTTTTTCCACACCAGGTATGATGACATCTGTTTCCTACACCTGCCCAACCTGTGTATGACCCTTGACCTCCAATGGCTTTGCCATGGCAACCCCCATGACCACCATGCTGTAATGCTCTGCTGTGCGGAGAACATTGCAGACGTTACCTCAGGACAACCTCATGACTCCTACAGAGCCTTTCGCTCTGAGAATCTCAACCTCTCCATCACCATGGACCTTAACCAGCACTGTGGCACCGGTACGTGCAACATTAGCTGTTTTCTCCAGTGATTTCTGGACAATATCTAAAGAATTAGACCCAGGCATTTTTCTGACTTCACATTTCACACACATAGCACAATACAGGAGAATGTCTGTGTTAGAGGTGTTTTCACCTATTAGTAATACACAGAATGGTTTAGGCAAGGGATGGCACCTGGGTATAGTGTGCAGGAGGCAGGTCATGTCACTGGTTGTATGTAGTCCCGTAGCAGGTTTGTAATTTGAGTTCCCGAATCTATTCACAAATGGGCTCAGTCAGACATTACACAGACTTTGTGTTAAGGATCTGACAGGTTAAAGTCCATTTAATGTTCACTCAAGCTGATTCAGATATGTGCATTCTCACATACAGCTCCTTCTGTTAATGTATAGATAAGTTCAGGTTTGTAGTGCATGTGTGAGAGGGCCCTCTGTTAAATATTGTGTCCAGCTAAGCTAAATCTACTGCATTTAAAACACAATACCATATATGTATTTTGCTGTGGCCGACGATATGTTTTTTCTTTGTAGAACCCTCACAGCCCAGAATTTTGCTGTACAGCAGCACTCTACGCTGGATGCAGAACTTTTGGGCCACATGGACGGGTGTATCTCGACCTATCTGCAGAGGCAAGCTCTTCCACAGCCTCAGGCCGATCCGCAAGAAGCTGGGTCAGCACTACAAACAGATGTCCTACACAGCTGCCTTCCCACAACTACAAGTGAGTGTTTTTCTAGGCTGTCTTCCAGGAACAGGCCTCTAAAAATCTGCTTTATATTTTTACCATGAAATCTGCATTTGCGGTCACTTACACAGTACAGTACGAACCTTGATTTCCGATAGATATTTTACCGAGCTCCACCCCTTTATTTTCTACACCTAATATCTACCATATGTTTAAATTTCCTCAAATTGCGTGTCCTTCAGGTGCATTACTGGGCTTCCTTCGCCCAGCAGAGAGGCATCCAGGTGGAGTGCAACAAAGGCCACGTCTTCACTCGAGGAGCACAGAGACTTATTCCACAGGGTACAGCATTTGGCATGATTCAAGAAACATGTATTAGTCATACATACAATCTGAATTTAGTCTCCAGCAGAACATGAGGTAGTTTTTGATGTGGATGCGTGTGTGTATTATGTTGTTTTCCAGCTGGCACTGTGATGAGAAGGCTGATCTCTGAATGGAACGTGACTCAGATGGTCAGTGAGCTATCTCAGGTGACCGTTCACCTGATGGCTTCCACCTGGGATGAGACGGCCGACCACCAGATCAACGCTCAGGTGAAGAAGACTCACCTGCTCAGCCTGTCCTCCCTGAGCTACCAGCGACAGAGCAACCGTATGGAGGAGGTAAAAGCCAAGAGTTTGTTGAAGTAAAATGCCTGTTCTTCATTGTTGTTGAATTTTTAATCAAACTTTTTTTTTAATATTTCTGACAGGAGGTGAACCAGAAGGACGAGACTAATGCCTCTTACACTCACAAACTGCGCCTGGTGGACCTACGTGCTTCCTGGACCACCACTAACAGGAACATAGCCTTTGGGCTATACGATGGTTATAAAAAGGCGTCTGTGCTAAAGAGAAACCTCTCCACTGAGGCTTTGAAGGGTCTGAGGATCGACACACAGCTGCACACCAAGAAACTCAAACGCTCTCCTTCCAACTACTCTCCCACCACAGCCCCAACCACACCAGTTGTGCCCACCATCAGCCGAGCAGAGAAAAGTCAAAATGAAGGTGAGAAAATAGCTTTAGTAAAAAAAATAAACTGACAACTGCTGAGACTGTAATGATCTACTAACCTCTTTTTTCATTTTTCCTCTTTAGGAACGTCAATGCTCCAGAAGCTGATTGAGGAAACAGACAAGTTTGTGGTGTTTTCAGAGGAGGACTCAGGTGTCAGTGACCAGCTGTGTGGCATCGCAGCCTGTCAGACCGATGATGTCTATAACCGCAACTGGTTTATTGAGTTGGTCAACTGTCAGGTGCCTTGATAATAGCATTTTCTTTCTAAGATTTGTTTTGTTTTCCTCTTTGCATTTAGTTCTGGTACATGTCTTCTTATTGACTCTTAAAAAGCGTGTTCACTCGACTTTTGTTGGTTTCAACTTTTAAACTTTCATTCAAGATCATGTATTCTATTATGGAATGAGAAAATCACAAAATAGTGGCTAGCGAATCCTACAACAAGGGCTGCTAAAGCTGTTTCAGAAGCTCAGAAATGTGGTCTTTGATTTTGAAAGGTTTCTAGTTTTCTTAATTGAGATTTTCTTTGAAAGATGGTTAAATGCAGGATGATCTGGCTCCAAGTTTACTCGTCTTCTTCTTTTCTTTACCCAGATGATGCTGCGTGGAACAGAGACAGCAGGCTGTGTTTTGGTGTCTGCAGCAAAGGCTCAGCTGCTTCAGTGTGAGCACCACCCAGCCTGGTACAACGACACACTAAAGCAGAAAACCACCTGGACCTGTCTGCTGGATGGCATGCAGTACTTTGCCACCATGGAGCCCAATCCATCTGAGCAGGAGGACAGGCAGCTGTGGCTGGAGGTAAGCATAGCTCTGCAGTTACATTAGGTTCGGGTGAGATATAAAGTGGCATTAGAAAACTACAAGCATTGTCACGTATAACTCAAGTTGATTCTTTTTTTTTCTTTTTTTTGATTTCTACTTTTGTTTCAGTGGTACAATTTGTGATATTACATTTTCCTGAAACTCATATTAAACGAAGGAGAGTAACTCACCTGTGTGGAGTGCTCTTCCAGCTCTGATTTGCTTCTCGCTGTTGTGTTTAGGTTAAAAACATCGAGGAGCACAGACAGCGTAACCTCGACTCAGTGCTGGAGCTGATGGAGAGTGGCCAGGCTGTGGGAGGAATGGTTAGCACCACCACAGGTAAATGACTTCTCAAACACAGAGTTGTTCTTCTTTACCACGTAGAGGGGGAAAAAAAGGCATCGTAGGACACTGACCTCACAGCCTGCAAATTTTCCTCTCTGTGTGCGTAGACTGGAACCAGCCGGCTCAGGTGAACGAGGCTCAGCAGGTTCAGCGTATCATCTCACGGTGTAGCTGCAGGATGCACTACATCAGCTACAGCCATGACATCAACCCAGAACTGGCCACACAGATCAAACCACCAGAACTGAGGAATAACCATGAGAAAGAGGACCTGCTAAAAAAACAGGCTGGTATGTCAGGAAAAGTACATACTGTATGTCTTTAACTGGCAAGCAAGAATGCATCATCATTTTAAAAGGGTGGCTGACTGTTTTTCATTGAAAATATCAAGTGGGGAAAGAGGAAGGAATTCTTATTTTAAGTAAGTCACCGTAGCTTTAAAGATTTGTATTATGTGGATTTAACAGGGGCTGTGGACACCTTTACCCTTATTCACCACGATCTTGAGATATCCACCAACCCTGTTCAGTACGCTATGATCCTGGACATCGTCAACAACCTGTTGTTACACGTAGAGCCCAGACGCAAGGTAGGATGGAGCATCAGATTTTCATTGGTTCCAATTTGCAAAACATGACGATGTCCTTTGCGATATATCACCTTTTTTTTTCATCTGGACATGTAGGAGCACAGTGAAAAAAAGCAGCGTGTGCGTTTCCAGCTGGAAATTTCTAGTAACCCTGAGGAGCAGCGCAGCAGCATCTTGCACCTCCAGGAGGCCGTCAGGCAGCACCTTGCCCTGATTAGACGCCTTGAGAAACAGATTTACTCCAACATCAGGGTGAGTCACAGCATGCTTTACTCCTTAAATTGCTGCTATTATTTCAAACTGAGGGACGGGTTCACAAACAATTGATTACGGTTGCTTACAGCACCATAAATTGCTTTTCACTGTCAACCAGTATTGCCCCATCTCAAGGTCCAATTCACAAAAGATATTGCACTAATTAAATAACAATGCAAATATTTCCAAAAAGTGTGCTGTTCGAGCTTTTTTTCCACATCTGATTGCAATTATCCATGTGACAAAGTGTAAATATTCCCTTTTCGCCAAGAAAACAGTAGACAGAACAATGGCAGAGAAAAAGAAAACAGATATCTTCTGACCGCAAGCTAAAGGTCCTCACTGACAAGGTGTAGAGGAATTCCTTTAAATTTAAGGCAAGGAATTAAAACGTGACAAAGAGAATCCATATTTGGGATTAAATATCCCTGTTTGTCAGTGTGCTTCAGTTACCACCAACTCTCTGAGGACATGCTAATAATGTCACTGTAACTGTGTGTGGCTTGTAGCAGTGATCTTGGATTGGACTGTTTTTTCTTTTAGGCTCATTTGCATAGAAAGGGGCCAATTTTGTGCCAACTATATGCACATTACCTAATTTACATACCTGCAAATAGCACAGGAGCACCAAGACACTATTTTATTGGAAGTGCAGTTCGGTGCATATCACCCTTTGCATGTGCTTTTAGAACCGCTCTGCTTAATTTTGTCTTATTTCTGCAGGTTGAGCTGCCGCAACAGCCATGCAATGGTTTTGCGAATTCGCCCATCAGTTTTTCTTGAAAAAAAAAAAAAGATTATTTCTTGAATTTGCAGGCACAACTGGAAGAACTGAGTTGCGATGACCTGATGGAGATCAACACAAGACTGCAGAATCAGCTAAACCAGGAGAAGAACGACATGCAGATGAAGAGCGAAGAGCTCAACATTCTCATCAGGTCTCACATCAGCACTTATTCACATCCAATACTGAGAAGATACAGTATGGAAAACTGATCAAAATACATATATCGTCTTTGTTTCAGGTGTTTTAAGGACTTCCAGCTGCAACGGGCAAATAAGCTGGAGCTGCGTAAACCCCCAGAGGATGTGAGTGTGGTGAGGAGAACAGAGATCTACTTTGCCCAGGCGCGCTGGTGTTTGACCGAAGAGGATGGTCAGCTTGGCATTGCTGAGTTGGAGCTGCAGAGATTTATGTACAGTAAGGTGAGCACTGATTGTGCTGCAGACGGGGTAGCGGAGTCTCTTTTTATCTCCCATTTGCAGCTGAAAACTCACTCAATATCCCACTATAACATCTGTCCTCTATCCCACAATATTATCTGTCCTCTCTCTTATCCTGTTTTACTGTTTGCACTTCAATAAACATGTCCTTGACGTCCCTCTGTAGCTCTTATTTACATCAGCTCTTGCTTTTATTCCAGCAATTTATATTTCAAGAACCATCCCAGTATAAAGGGAACGTGTAGCATATTCTCTTGGTTGTATTTTTCTCTAAAACAAGGCAGCCAAATGCAAAAATATTGAACCACAAAATCCCAATTTGCAAAATAGCATTAGCTGATATCTTACCCATGATACATCCAGTATGATAGTTAAATCACTGCTGTATGGTAAATGATGATGACTGAATACTTTCTTTCTACAGCTAAACAAGTCTGACGACACAGCGGAGCATCTTTTGGAGTTGGGATGGTTCACAATGAACAACCTGCTGCCCAATGCAGCATACAAGGTACTTCTGACTCTCATTATAGATATATAATATACCTGCATTAGTTTTGTAGTTTTTTTTTCCTTAGAGTTATCCACATGAAAAGGCTCATTAATTTCCACTTAAAAGTTGACCACAGACATTAAAATAATGGTGTTCTGATATATTTTGCATTCTGATGTGTTCTTTGATGGCAGTATTTTTTTCCTGTCATTTCTTTTTGTCTCAGTGCAAAAAAAAATCCAAATTAACTAAAATATTTTTAATCCCTGTGTTGAATTTTTCAGTGGCTTTTTTTATTACCAATGTTTCCTTTTAAGGCTAGTTCTTTTTTCCATTGCCAAAACTTACTGCCACAGTTGTACTTCCATGCAAAACTGCCAAAATGGTGAAAGAAATTTGAAAACTAAATGAAGAACAAAAGATTAACAAAACTGTGAAGTTAAAAAAAAAAAAAACTGATACAGAAAGGAGTGTCATGAAGAGGGAAATAAAGATTGTCCGTGAAAAACACCTCAAAGTTGCAAAAAAAAAAAATCAAAATCAAATTACTGCCTGTGTTTTATTTTCCTGTGGAACTTTATTCAGTGCCAAATTTGATTTACAATGACAACACTTACTGTTGCTGCTCTAACTCTAGCTGACTATTTTAAAAGAAGATATCAACATGTAATTTCAAAAAGATTACAATATGCAATATTTCTGACTCTCTGACTGGTTCCCTCTGTGCAGCGTGTGAGGGTACGTACAGTGCGTGTACAGTTACAGGACTTAACGTCCGTGTTGACTCCATCTTGCTTGTCCAGATGTGATCATTCAGTGGCTCCTCAGAGTTTCATACTCGGTGTTGCATGCACCTCATCATTGACGCATGTGTGACTGATGACTCATTACAAGTTCACTTCATTATATGGTGTTGTCCGTCCTGTGTTCACAAAATCAGTCATATGTGTTGTTAAATATCAGTGACTTTATTAAGTGATGTTGTTGAGGGTGAAATTAACTCCCTCTTCTTTTGCAGGTTGTACTTCGTCCTCAGAGTAACTGCCAGTCAGGACGCCAATTTGCTTTGCGCATCTTCAGTAAAGTGCGCCCCCCGGTGGGAGGAATCTCTGTTAAGGAACACTTCGAGGTGAAAAACATCACTTGCAGTCATGTTCTCCGACACATTTGGATTATGTTTTATTGTAACGATTGCTTGTTTGTGTCATCAGGTGAACGTGGTGCCTCTCACCATCCAGCTGATGTACCAGTTCTTCAAAAGGATGATGGGATTTTTCTTCCCAGGAAGAAATGTGGAGGAGGAGGAGGTCACTGATGAGGAAGACAAGTTCAGATTGGTTACTACGGGTATGTTGTTGTCAACAGTGGCAATATGACAGCAGTAAGCTGAGTCGCTCTCAGTCTGTCTCTCTCTGTGGGGTCACCAGCCTGTAATCGAAACCAACTAAGGGATCAATAATTGTTTCCATTTTCTCTGACTGTGTGTGTGTGTGTGTGTGTGTGTGTGTGTGTGTGTGTGGTATCAAATAGCCCATTACTGTGTTATGTCATCCCTCTGAGCTATCAAAAGGCTCTGTCACGTTGGTTATGACCTTGAGATATGTGTGTGAGAGAGACTCGTGGGAGTATTAAGTGTTGGGTGCAGAGTCACCCAGAGGCCGCAGTGCTGATGCCGGTGTGGTCTGTGTCACAGGTATCCCTGTCAAGCCTCGGCAGTCGTCAGAGGACACCATGGGTGCTATGGGCCCCAGCAAAGGTGTCGCCCAGGGTCTGAACCGCACTGCAGGGGTCAGGAGGTCATTCAGGAAACCTCCAGAGGTATTTGTGCTTTTTTATTGTGCTCAAATGTCAGAAAATAAATAAATGGAATTACATCTAATATTTTCGTCCCACCAGCATCCTGTTGATGACATTGATAAGATGAAGGAGCGAGCTGCGATGAACAACTCCTTCATCTACATCAAGATTCCCCAAGTGCCCCTCTGTGTCAGCTATAAGGTGTGTTTACTGAGCTGTTCATGTCACTTTTTTAATAGAGCTCTGTTTTCTTATATATATAATAATAAATATATATAATATTTATATCAATGAAATCACATAAAAAATGCACACTTAAAACATAAACCAAGCCAACCTCCTGGTGGAAATGATCCATAAATTAGTGTTAATGTGCCCTTAAACTGCTGGATGTGTAAATTAGCAACTGATTGTTAACAAGCTCCCCATTTTAATTTAAAAGGTATACAATTTGTTTCTGATGTCATGTGGCCAAAAATAAGGTTATTAAATCAGTTGTTGTAGGTTTACTTAACGTGTTAATAAAGTAAGACACTTTTTACGATCACCTGATTTTTTTTTATAGATGATAAACTAATTGTATGATCACCGTCCTTTAGGGAGAAAAGAGTAGTGTGGACTGGAAGGACCTGAACCTGGTGCTGCCCTGTTTGGAGTACCATAACAACACCTGGACGTGGCTCGACTTTGCCATGGCTGTGAAAAGGGACAGCCGCAAAGCTCTTGTTGCGCAGGTACACAACATTTAAGTTGAAACATAAGCTGTGATTAAAGGTATACACCTGTATGTAGTATGTCCTTTTAAACCTTAGCAAATTAACTGATTTCTTTGAAAAGCATGAGAAGAAAGCAATGAGCAATGTAAAAAGAACTTACCCAAAAATGAGCAAGAAATTAGTAGAAAGTACCAAAAAATTGAAATTTAGCAAAAAAAAAAGAAAACAAAAACAAAAAAGACCTCAAACGAACAATAAAAATCTGGAAAGTAAAAAAATATCAAGGAAATTACTCCAAAAAGTGCCTAAAATTTTAATAGTTATGTAAAATAATTGCAAATTCATAATTATGTTAATTAAATCTAGTTTAGTTGTAGAGTTTTTTCATGTTTTAAAAAAAAACGAATTTCACAAATTGCTAATTTCTTGAGATTTTTGTTTCATTTCTTGCCAAGTTGCTCGTTGCCTTTTTCCCATGTTTTCGAAAGAAATCAAACCAATTTGCTCAGGCTTTGAAGGTTTAAATACTTGCGAAAGGCGTCCCGAAGCAGCACAAGAAAAGTTATGTTGTGTATTAAAGTTACCCTTTGCTGCAGACAGTGTACCTTCAGTTGTTTGAATTTATTAACAATTGCCAAGAATGACCAGGAGCAGAAACAGCTTACATTTTTGCTGACATTGAAAAGTTCTTAACCTTGTTTTCTTTGCTTCTTGCTGCTCAGATGATAAAGGAGAAGCTGCGTCTGAAGCCGGCTTCGGGCTCGGACCTGCGAGGAAAGGCGTCTGAAGGGAAGTCGGACAACAGCCTGCAGCAGCAGGAGGAAGATGAGAAGGCCCGGCTCCTCATCGGCCTCAGCACTGCGGACAAGAGCTCCAGCAAGAAAAGCATCTTCAGTCGACGCAAGTGAAGCAACAAACACTCATACATTCAAGTCAGAGCTCGACTGCACTGCAGCAGCTGTCACACTCCCTCAGTACGAGGATCAGGGAAAAAGGGCCTCTTCGGGGTCAGAATATCAGTCTGGCTTTGTGAATCTCAATGAAAAAGGGAGATGGTTGAGCATTTCAAATAGTTTATAGGGATACCTTACTGTATCAGACTAGCCTGCTGAACTTTTTGTTGTTGAGTTTATGGCCAAAATCCGTGCAGAGAGCTCGAACAGCTCCAGGATTTCCAAGGGTGCCATTTTGACCAAATATATATTATTATCTTGTTTATTTGTGTGCCATTAAAATTTCACTCTGCATTTCATACACAAAGCGATGACCACTTATGTCGCATTGAATGTAGCGAGGAAGATTTACAGTGTGTAGCTAGCACTTCACTGTGACCGTTTCCTCTGCTTCGATAAATGCGAGACTGAGAGCACCTTCTCCTGCTGGCTCGGGACCACTGTGTGTCTGCTAGAATAAATAGGACTCAACTGGAAGCACCTTCAATGCTGTCAGCTGTAAATGTCATAAATAAATATATCAGTAGATGTTTTATCAGATGTAAATGGCTGTATGAGTGTCGCTCTGACAGGAAGGCCTTTTCCACAAATGACCACAGAAGATTTTATATTTTACCTGTAAATGCCCCCCCCTCAGCTCGCTGTTTTACTGTACCTCACCCCAGTGCAATATCAAGAGCAGAGCAGCAAAAACACTTCAGTGTGTTGTTTAACCCTTTGAAACCTGTATCGACATCACTCTTTTTGTGCTGCTTTCAGACACCTTCACAAGTATTTAAATCTTTGAAATCTGAGCAAATTAGTTTGATGTTTTTGGAAAATATTGGAAAAAAGGCAATTAGCAAATTGCAAGAAATTAGTATTTAGTATTGTTATTATTATTATAGTATTATTTCTAAAGAAGCGGAGGAAAAATGTCTAAAAGGCTATTAATAATTATTGTAATTATGTATTCCATGATGATTTACAGAATTACTGTTATCCCATGACTTTTTTTTAGGTCATTTCATTTTTTGTTTCTTTTGTGTTATTTTACAGAATTATTGTTATTCCTTAAGGACTTTTTTTCAGGTAATTTCCCATATTTAAACTTTATTTTCTTTGTTTATTTTTTGATTTTCAGGTAATTTTCTTGTACTTTTTACTTTTTTTGCTGATTTTTTGGGGGGGTCATTTCTTTAGAAGTTGCTCATCACCTTTTATCTATGTTCTTGAAAGACATCAAGCCAATTTTCTCAGGTCTCAAAGGGTTAATGTGGCACTTGGTTTGATGGTATTGTGGTATAAAAAAAAATGTTGCAGCTAATCGCTGAGTTTTGTAATTTTATTACTAAAGCACTTTTTTATGCAAAGTATTTTGATATTTTTGTAACCACGGTTGTTTTCTGTTCAATTACTTGTCTTAACTGTGCTGCTGAGCCTGTTATTTCTGTCACATTTCTATATAAGAGGAAGAAAATGCCCCGAACATTTCAATTCAACGGATCATATCGCAAAAGATGTATTTACATTTCTATCAGCTCTGTGGCTTTTTGTTTATCTGTCAATAAAAAAGTGTTATAGTCTCTCGGTGGTGTTTGGGTGTTTTTGTTGGAGGCAGGTCTGTGAGTCGCAGTAAGTTTTGGAGCAGAGCGATGATTGATCATTAATCTGACAGCTTGAACTGGAGCGGAATCGCGCGCTGGCCGCTCCGGATGACTCTCTGCAAACACGCTGTAAACATTTCTCTGCCCACGAACACACAAACACATACACGAGCACGTGGATCAGAGACGCTGAGAAGATGATGGTCGAGACGGGAGCAAAAAAGAAAAGAACGCAAAAGAGGAGCTGAATTTGCCGGTTTTTTTGTGACATTTTTGTGTGAAATACTTCCCGCTTCTTTATGGGGGGCGATATTAGTAAAAACAGAAAGGTGAGTCAATCAAAGACTTTAAAAATGGATTTATTTACATGCTGATATCAAGGATGAGGTTTGACAAGCTGCAGAATTGAGCTAAAAGATCGAATAAAAAAATAGGTTGTAAACACGGACAGAATATCAGTGTTATATATTTGATGTTTTGACTGCAGAAAAAATGCATACAATCAAGTGTCTTTGTCTGGATTTTTTGATAAGTTCTTGTCGATTCAGCATGTTTTAAATGCAATGTATAATCCTCAGTACTTGGTACACGATGTCCGCTTCGTCTCAGCAAAGTCTTGTCAAAAATAGAGCTATTGATCAGCAGTTAAGTGATCATTGACCTTCCTCCCGACCTGCTGCAGGAGAGTCAATTGATGGATGCTTTGATTATGAGCAGCGCTGATTGAAACGGCTGCAGCAGATAAAGGCAGCTCCAGGTATTAAAAAAAAAAAAAAAAAGAAAAAGGGTAAAGGGTCTTTTAATGTCTTATCTTATCTTGCAGATTATTTGGATTTAATTTTAGTTAAACGGTGTTTTTGGATATGTGAAGAAATTAGTAAATTATGTATAAATAATAGGTATTTGTTTAAAGTAAATTAATTATTAAAAATTATATTAGCTGAGGCAACATGGATGTCGCATACACACTAAAAATCACTGGTTTAAAAAAATGACCCAGTGAGGATCATTTGTGGGTTGACTCTGTTGAGTACAAACAAAGGTTGTTTTAACTGCTTTAGTGTTATGTTGGTTTTATTTACCCATGCTAAAACATGTTGTTTTTTTACCGGTGTTGGACATAAGATTTACCCTAAAACTGTGATAAATGCATGATGTGCATGTAGGCCTAAAGGACACACATTTACGTACAAAGTATGACAAATACTGTTATGTGAGTTTAAAAAGATCTAGTGTAGTTTGTAATTTTTTGCAACCATGTCATATTTAGTTTTGGGTAAATAACCCAATCATAGTTTGAAAAGGAAATACTAAAACTGAATCAAAACAACCTAAAAGAACCCTGTTGTGTTGGTGCTATATTGACCCATCAGTTTTTAGTGTGTTTGTAATCATCCCTATTATAATGTAAGCCTTGGTGAAAGAAAAACAACTTTCATAAAACGTTTTGCAATGTGAAAACCAATCAATCACAGGTAAAAGTTCTGCTTTGAAAAGTTTTATTTAATATAATATTTTATCAGCAAAATATGATTTACATAATGAAAGAGAAAATACACATTATGCAGTAGAGTAGCCCTTTTCAGATTAATATATATAAAATTAAATGAATATTATTACTCATGCATCAATATGTAAGCAACATTTTGACATTGTAGCTGACTGTGGTAGATTATAGTAATTTTTTTAACAATGTATTGTGATTAACTTTAGCTGAGGTGGTGGGGCCTTTTGCATATCTGTGCCCAGGGGCCCATTGTCTGATAATACGCCCCTGATTGGAGTGTAAAGTAACATTAAACTACTTTGGTAAATTGACTTAATCACATTCCAGCCCTCATGCCTTCATAAAGGATTATTCTTTGTATTATTCAGAGAGAAAGACCGCCTGCTCAGCGTCGATTCAGTCATGGGTTCCTGTCAAATGTGGGGGTCTCCATCACTCACAGACTTGGACACTCAGCTGTGTTTTCTCGGTCTGTTGGACCCGACAGCAGACCGCCCATCCCCATACTCCTTCTGCCTCCAGAGGACACAGAGACAACTCTTCCAGCTTTCATCTCTGCCTTTCTGCCCGAGTTCCCACAGCGTAAACTTCCTGATCGAGAACATTTCCAGGTAACACAACACAAGAATGTTCAACAGAACTGAAAAGCAAAGTGGTGTAACATGTTGAGGTAACTGTGCCTCATGTGCTCACAGATCCTTGGCTTCATTGCCAAAGGCTCATATGGACCCATCCTGAAAGTGAAGGACATTTTCAAGGAGAAAACCTATGCTGTGAAGGTATGTTCAGCAATGTTCAATGTTCAACATTATATGAGAATGTAGAATCGTTTTTTTTTGTGTAATCATGTTTTAATTGTTGCAAAGGTTTTGCCAAAGTCAGAGATCTTGAAGCATGGAGCGCTGGAGCAGTCAAAAGAAGAAGTCGTCATTCAGGTATCACAGTGCAAAACTCTCAGTCGTGGAAAAAGGTACCAATAGGTAGAAGCACTGTTACTTCACTGATCTTATACTCACAGTACAGGTGCAACAAGTCATTGACTTATTGATGAGTCCATTAAAGGAATCAACAACACGTTTGGCTCTGTGGGGTCTTGATGGCTGTTTTTCACTTCTTTGAAATTGCACAGACAAGTGCTTCTCAACCACAGGTTCGGGGACCCCCAGGGGTCCTTTAGAGAGTTCCGGGGGGTCCCCAGAAAAATGGTATCAGTTTATTTTCACTGTATAATTCACAATGGAAGTGAGTCCAGTGCAACTGCCCAAGCAGACATAAGCACAAGTGAACAAAGAAGATTAAGCAACTATTCACAATAACGCAGGACGTAGCATGACATTTTCACCGTACATGAAGGCACAAAAAGCACAAATTGCTACTTAAAAATTCTGACTTCAAGACTACAAGAAATGCAGTGTTCACTGCTTAAACTTGCTGCTTAATATGTGACGCCTCAAATGTTGGAAAAAAAAGTTGCCCTTGGTCATGAGAGTTACTGTTCTGATGACAGGTTTAAATTCCTTTGCACTTTTCTTCTCAACTGAAGAAGTCTTGTCCTTATCATCGAAAACCAAATTTTTTTTTAGATGGAGGTCCCTGAAACCAAAACCTGTAGAAACTGGGGTCTATGACCTAATGTGTATCAACTTTGACACAAACAAGGTTGAGAACCACTGGCATAGACTAAACAATTAATCAATAGAGCAAAAATATAATTTGTGGGTTAATCTAAAATTAAAATGGTAAATGGTATGTGTATATGTCTGAATGACTGATTTTTTTTCTGTCCTCACTCTTTTATACTGTATGTCACCTGGATCATAGGAAGTTCCCTGTCCATCTCTCATGGTTATGTTCACTCTCACTGTGTGTGTGTGTGTGTGTGTGTGTGTGTGTGGTTGTCGACTGTTGCATTGCAGCGGCAGCTCAAACACCCATTCATCCACAATCTGCAGGACTGCTGGCAGACACAGCGTCATCTCTTCATTAGTGAGTTCATATGTGCAAAAATAGTGGTGTAGCTCAACCCCTCTACCCTTTGATATGTGATCCTTTTTATGTTTTTGAGGATGTTTGTTTCACCCGCACTTCTCCCATACTAACAGAAAGTTGTTAATGATGTACGACTGTGTTGTTCAACTGCAAATCTCTAACAAAGCTTGGTGCCGGATGCTGAAGATGTACACTGCCATCTAATGAGAGAGTAGGGTAAAGCTGACATGGCTGCAGATGCTGCACTGCCTGCATGACCTTCCCGTCTTTATTTAGTGTGATCATAAATTTATAAAAGTGGTATTTATTGATGTAAGTCAGCTAACAGGCTGTCAGGCAGATGCATGTGTGTTTCTGACCTGACTCAACTTTACTTCAATCCTTTTCCCACAGAGCAACATTCTGATGAGCCATGCTTAATTTTTTTTTTTTTTCGTGGTTTCCTCATTTCTGATATTTTATTTCAGAGGATGTTTTATCAGCTGCTTTCGAAGACATAAAAAGTGTCTGTGTGTGTCTCGTCCTCTGCAGTGTGCGACTACTGCAGCACCGGAGACCTGTACACTTACTGGTTACTGAAGGGCCGCTTTGGGGAGGATGAGGTCCGGCTCTTCGCTGCAGAGCTCGGCAGTGCGCTCGGTTAGTGTTAATCAGACTTTCACCATTAAGAGGTCGTCATATTGACCTTTAGCATTGACTTGTATTGACCAGTAGTGTAATGTAATTCAGTACATTTATTAAAACACTGTATTTAAGTACAAATTTGACAGACTTGAGTAATATTCTATGCTACTGTATATTTCTACTCCACCACGTCTCAGAGGCAAGTATTGTACTTTTTACATCACTATCTTTACTTGACACCTATGGATAATTATGATAGATAAAATCATATGATACATTATAGCTAGCTATAATACAAGGCAGTACTTAACTACTAATGCACCCAGAAATAGAATAATATAATACTCTATAATAGTATAACATTGTGAGGGAACCATTCTGCATAATGAGTACTTTTATGTTTCTTTAAGTACATTTTGCTAATAATAGCTCTGTAGTTTTAAGTAATATTTTTAATTCAGGACTTATACTTGTAGTGGAATATTTTTAGACTGTGGAAACATTATTAACTGAAGAAGAAGCACTTCTTCCACCAAAGGTACGGATCAGACATCATGCCTGAGTTGTATAATATGATTTAAATGGCAATTTAAACGTGGACCTCCTTGTTATCTTGGGGTTATCTTGTTTGTTGTTGTGTATTCTGTCTTTTGTTTATTTCTAGGCTTTCTGCATGACTTGGGGATCATGCATAGAGATGTAAAGGTATGATTTTTCAAATGTGATGTATTTATCCATATATGTATTTATTACTTAAGTTATGACAATATTTTTTACTTTTTTTGCAGATGGAGAACATCCTTTTAAGTGATCAAGGTAATGCTTATCTATTGTTTGAACTTCTGGCTTGTAAAAATTTTAAGACAGCTTGTAGTCATTAGATTTTAGTTTAAATTATTTAACTTAATTAATTCTCAAAAGAGAAACTAGCAAAACAATATTAAGACTAAAAAGCAAACAACCATGAGAGTGTAGTTTGTAAGCCCTTCCAACCACTACATTAAAAAACAATGCAAATACAGTTGATCACTTAATAAGACAAATGCTGAATATTAGTGGTGCACCTAAAAATGAGACCAATGAAATACAAATTCAAATAAAACACAAGATTCGTCATACTTAAGTATCCAGTCAAGGGTGTATAGGTCTTGTTTCAACATTTGAGCATTAAACACTTAATTTCCTGCATTCTT
Source organism: Plectropomus leopardus (assembly GCF_008729295.1). Taxonomy (NCBI): domain Eukaryota; kingdom Metazoa; phylum Chordata; class Actinopteri; order Perciformes; family Serranidae; genus Plectropomus; species Plectropomus leopardus. The sequence continues at coordinate 23,761,091 of NC_056467.1, forward strand.
GTGAATTTTCTTGCACCATTTTTTGTCTTTTTTTGCATCAGTTTACAGTGTCAATGTCTAATTTTGGCAACATTTCGAAAAAAGTCCTCTGTTACATTCTCACTCCTGTCAAATAATGAAAGTTGGTCATTGACTCTACACATCAAAATATGACACGCTTAGTCCCCCTCTTTTGTCAGTTTTGGACACTTGGAGCTGGCGTATCAATTTACACTTGTTATATGCATTTCATCATTTTAAAATAAACTTCAGTTTTCACAGGAAATGTACAAATAAAAACTTTGCTTTTTAGGTTTTCTTCCACAGGTTTAGGCAACAGAAGTATACGGATAGGTTTAGAAAAACAAGCATCATGGTTTGGCTTAAAATACTTGTCACTAACATAGTGTCACGTCACATGACATACTTCACGTGCGTCACTAGCATAGCATGCTAAACATATTAGCATGCTGCACTGTTTTGAAAAGAACTTTATTGATGTTTTGTTTTACATGGGACATTTAGGTGAAAGACACACCCACCCTATGTGGACTTTCTCATTCTTTGTACTATAGTAGTTGCCAGTAGTGTCAAAAAATACCACCACCCGCTGCGTGTTATACCACCGTTAAAGATGGATCCAATCAATAAATAGTATGCAGAAATACATCAGTTTGAGACTGTGTTTTTAATGATCCAGGTCACCTTCGTCTGTCTGATTTTGGACTCTCACGGCGGCTGAAACGAGGGGGAAGAGCATTTACCATATGTGGGACGATCCTATACATGGGTGAGATTTTGGTTTCATTGTCTCACTTGAAGCGAAGAATCCTGTGTTAGCGGTTTGAGCTTCAGTATATTGCATGTTGGCTGACTGCATTAGAGCAACACTGGAGCCCCACCTGCACTCTGCTCCCATTGGACTCAGTTGACCCAGTTATGAATGCGATGCACCTGTGAGGCAATTTTTATGTTCTTTTTGTCCTCCACTATGTTGCAGTTTCTGTTGCATATCTTTGTGATCTCCCTCTTTTCATCTCAATTTTTTTCCACAATCATTTTTCTGTCTAAACAGCTCCTGAAGTTTTAAGTGGAGGTCCATACAATCACGCTGCTGACTGGTGGTCCCTTGGCATCATGTTGTTCTCACTGGTGACAGGAGAGGTGAGAGCACAATAATTTTATTAGCTTTACATGTCATACGGTGTCAAGTGTCTAAGCATTTTTGCTGTTGCGCTTTGCAGTTTCCAGTACCTGCAGAGCAGGACCACACCTCTATGTTGAACAAGGTTAAAGATTTTCCGTATGTCCTACCTGACACCTTCAGCTCTGCTCTGATCTTACTGCTCACTGAGGTGTGTAAATGTGATTCTCTGCTCTCTAGTTCATACCCTCTGAATGAAATATTATCATACGCATCTGTTTCATATCATCTTTATTGAGGCAGCTTCTGTGCAAGAACCCAGTGAACCGGCTTCGTAACCTGGAGTGTTTCAAGATGCAGACTCTCTTTCGTGGGACTTCATTCGATCCGCTCATCCTTCAAAAGACGCCCGTTGAGGTCATCCTGGAGCTCAGGACTCACCCTGACTGGACAGCCAAATCAATGAGAGGCCTTTCATTGGATGATTTTGATAGCTTTGACTGTGATAAAATCCTTCATTCTCCAACAACTCCCACTTAACTGTCTTCTATGTTGGCCAACATGGACATGAGCCCAGCACAGCAGACTTGTAAAGCATAAGACTAAACTGTGTTAATGTGCCTGAATACAGAATCTGGCTGGACATGAGAGACTCTGCAGTTAATGAATATTTCTCTGATACATCCCAATGATGGCAGTGTTGGTACTCGGCATGAATGACACCCTAGACTTGGGCCAAATAAACTGGCCTGATTCTGGGGCATCCTTCATACAGTTACAGCCAAGTCGGGCAACTGGATACAATCCACAACACAAGGAAAAAAGGAGCACACTCCAAACCGTAACTGAAAAACTCTGTACGACAAATTTACAGCACACACTAATGACAAAACATCTAAAAAGGATGTTATAGTGTGTTGACAAGAATGTTCTCATTGTTGGAGTCTGTGTTGGATGTTAAAGCACAAAGTCAACAGAACTGGTCATTTTTAACCTTCATGAATCAAGTTTACACAGTCCAATGACAAAGATGATCTGACTCTAATGCCATACTGTTTAGCTTTCTATTTGAATGGCTTTGTGGGTACAGTGTTAAGTAAATTAGTCCTAAAGATGTATTTGCTGTTTGTCACTTGGGTAGAAGCAGACAAAATGAATATTTTTAACCAATGATTGTATGACTGTTGTACCTGGATACATTATGTCCAACTTTCAGTCTTGGGTCGACCTATTTAGGGCTCAAAAACCCATCAAGGACGCCTTTAATAGGACAAGAAAATTGAGGACCAGATAAAGTAGGCCTGTCATCATTAAATGTTTTTAATTAGGTAACAGAGAAGAGCCCCAGCGGAGGTAGCCATTTATAATTGCTGTACTTCTTGAAGACGCATATCTATTTAAATCTGTATGTTCCTGAAAGGGAGAGCACCAACTCCTCCTCCTGCTGCCTCCTGACATTGAATTCCCTCTCAGGCCCTTGTCTTAGACAGGTCCACCATGTCTGTGTTGTGGCTGTATTGTGGCAGCCAGTCCAGTGACCCATATCTGGTTTCAGAGGCACACTAACCCACAATAGTGAAGAGAGGAGTCCCCTGAAACGCTGGGAAGCCATCCCACTGAGCCTAACCAAATAGTAACATAAGAGAACACACAACAGGAAACAGGCAGTTTTCTGAATGTAGCTTATACTGCAACAATGCGATTAAAAAGATAGCAATAATCCTATTCAGCTTGCAGAAATGTAATCGCATAATTTAGTTCTCCTTTTTTAGTATTATAAGACAAACATTATTTCATGCAGAATATAAAATAACCACCTTGTATAACTGTGAGCTGATATAACAAGTGAACGACACTTAAGAGGAAAATTCCCTCTTCAAAATGAAAATGATTTAGCTGACCTCTTTTTGGTCTAATTTGGGCCGTATCACTATGTTCATTCACTCTGACTAGAACCTTGAAATGATTTAACTATTACTGAAGCCGTCCAATCACATTCCTCACAGTTTAAAGCTCACAGAACGAAGCCAGCGAGGGCATGAATTGCTCTGAGACTGAAACACCCCTGTGAATTCAAGGATGAAGACCGAATTATCAGGAGACTTGAAACCTTCCTCTGGGCGCATTTTTACTAATTAGAATAAAAATAGAACGCCATGGGGAATGGTTAAACACTTAAATTAGGTTGCAATAGGGGCAGAGGGTGCTGACAGAATACATTTGTTCACAATCAGTTTAAATATGGAGTGGCACCTAGAATGCTTGAATTGTCATAGTTAAAACATTACATGTAAAACTAGAATTTGAAAAGTAAGCGTGGACAGATATCTAATGTACACCAACACTGCAAGTTTAGAGGTGCTATATTGAGATTGAGTGACTAAAGAAATGCTAAAGGGGCCATATCAAAAACAAGCCCCTGCATAACAAAAAATGTCTTTTTTAATAGAATAATGATTCATCAAAAATCTTCTAATTCATATGGGGCAGAGGTGGGTGTACAAGCGCCGCCCAGGGGTGTCAGCTAATGAGGTGTGGCATACTTGAGCTGGATACAAACTAGAGCTGGCTGAGAGTCTCCTGTCAGTGTTCATCACATCAGTGGAGGAGACCCATTTGATTTCTGTCAGGTAAGAAGTTTAACTTGCTCTTATCTAACTAATATAAAGCAAAGGTGTTCAAACTCAAATGCTTTTACTTGGAGCAACTCTTAAACTGTACTTTATCTTTTACATCATTTAAAGTGTTTAGTTACTTTTGCATTTGTCTATCATTTTAACTTTTAATGCCTCTGTTGCATCTGTTTCCTACATCTTAACCTGTTTCTTATGCTACTCTAGCATGAATTTCATCCTGGGGATAAAAAAAGGATGAAGAATTAATAAGAAGACTCATCTTTAGGACTGGGTGTCATTGAAAAAAATCTGATACCAGTGCCAACACCTAAAGTGATGCCAATATCACTAGATTACCATGGGTGCATCTCGGCACATTAAACTGCCAGCTCAATCAAATACACCTGCTCAACAATTGTCGTAAAAACTCGAATGCTTATGGTGAATGGTTGCGAGCAAAACTATACTATAATAGTTGCTGTTTTTTTATAAAGCTGGCTACAGAACATATTGAATGAAGGTATTTTTTGAATCGGGAACTTTGGGGTTAGTAACGATACCCATCCCTATTTATTTTAATAGGCTACTTTTGGGATTTGGTGAATTATAAGTGGTTTCATTTCTATTACCTACAGTCATATACAGTTAAAGCAATCAGTCATGTCTTTTTGTTATAATTGTGCTCTAAAAGTTTATCCAGACACTTGATGGTTTTAGAACGGCATCTTTCAAGGCTCATACTTTAGCAGTTTCCCATTGATTAACACCTAGTTGAGAATATACCTCTCTTTTTCGCAATATCACACACCTTAAATTAGCTCTACTCCCTTTGAGAAAGAGGGATAAAGAAATACAGATGAACCATTTTCTGTCTAAACTAATTTCATGGATGAATAATATAGTCTTCTTGCGGTTGTTAATGTGTAATTAATCATGACGTCACATCTTTCACCAGAGGCTGTATGACAATCGGTCACTCAGGATGACGCATCAGTTCCCCACACTCTCTGAGGGGCAGAAGAGGGAGCTACATGAGACAGCTCTACGCATAGTTACCCCAGGGAAGGGCATTCTGGCTGCAGATGAGTCCGTGGGTCTGTAGCAATCTTTCACAAAAACATGTTTGCCGCTCTTGTTGCACTGAAATACCAAACTCAAGAGTCAGTTTTGTCACTGATAGAAAGCATCCAATCCAAAGAGTGTGTAGTGTGGATATTAACGTCTCATATCACATATGCTAATTTTAGGCAGCATGGCTAAGCGGCTCGCCCAGGTGGGAGTGGAGAACACAGAGGAACACCGCAGACAGTTCCGGCAGATTCTATTCAGTGCAGATGATCGCATCAATGGCTGCATTGGAGGGGTCATCTTCTTCCATGAGACACTGTACCAGCACTCTGATAACGGCGTACCCTTTGTCAAACTGATCAGGGACAGGGGCATCCTGGTCGGCGTCAAGGTCTGGCAGTTTAGTTCCAAACAATATAAATGTGGAGTATCAATTTGTACCAACCTTTGTGGTAAAAGGTTTAATTGTCTGATCAAGCATGCGTCCAATATAGCAATGCATTCTTCACTGCTTATTAGTTTTTACTGTTTATAAGACTTAAGCATGAGTCTCTGTTGGTGATTCCTCAGGTTGACAAGGGCGTCGTCCCCCTGGCAGGAACTTCTGGAGAAACCACCACACAGGGTCAGACACAAAAAAACAACTTTGGTTTTGTGAACTGCTTAGCACATCACCCAGAGAGATATACATTATAAGACAGTCTGTCAATCTGTTTTTAACCTCTTCCACAGGTCTAGATGGATTGTCAGAGCGCTGTGCTCAGTATAAAAAGGATGGAGCTGTCTTTGCAAAGTGGCGCTGTGTTCTCAAAATCAGTGACACCAATCCATCTAAATTGGCTATCACAGAAAATGCAAATGTTATTGCACGCTACTCCAGCATCTGCCAGCAGGTCAGAACTCAATACTAGAAACTGTGTTTATACACAGTGTGTTTGTGATGCATCTATATACTTTATTGATAACCTCTCCTTTCTCGGACAGCATGGCATTGTGCCCATCATAGAGCCGGAGATTTTGCCTGATGGAGATCATGACCTGAAACGCAGCCAGTACGTCACCGAGAAGGTGTGTTTCTGTTTTTCTTATAACAGTCATGGGAGTTTGTCCATCCAGTCTACATGGGTTTTAATGACTTGGAGAAAGCATACGACTGTTTCAAAATGGTGTGTGATATGAACAGCCAGTTTGGTTTGGTCAGCAGGGAAGCAGGTGTTGTACCAGACTCCTGGGGTGAAGAAGAACCTGAGACAGGAGGCAAAGCTCTCCATTTACCAGTCTGTCCAAAGTCATGAACTTTGGGGAGTTACTGAAAGAATAAGATTACAGGTGCAAGCAAACGAAATTAGTCTCTTTGCTGAAACAGTCTGCGTGTTGCAGGTCCTAACTGCGGTGTACAAGGCTATGTCGGACCACCATGTGTATCTGGAGGGCACCCTCCTCAAACCCAACATGGTTACTTCTGGACACAGTTGCCCCACCAAGTACAGCCCAGAGGAGGTCGCTATGGCAACTGTCACCGCCTTGCGCCGTACTGTCCCCCCAGCAGTCACAGGTACCCCAGAGTGCTCACACAGGCATGTTCCAAGTTTGCAGCAACAAAATGAAAGTAAAATGATTTTCTTTGGTTCTCCACAGGGGTGGCTTTTCTCTCAGGGGGTCAGAGTGAAGAGGAGGCCTCTGTCCACCTCAATGCCATCAACAACTGCCCCCTGGCCAAACCCTGGATCCTAACGTTCTCCTTCGGCCGAGCCCTGCAGGCGTCTGCGCTCAGAGCCTGGAGAGGACATAAAGAGAATGAGAAAGTCGCCACTGAGCAGTTCATCAAGAGAGCAGAGGTGCATCCCCTTTTTATTTTCTTCAGATAAATCATATGATCCTTTACTTAATCGCTAGCTGGAGTTTTATAACTTTTCTGTTTGTTTACTTGCATAATGTTTTCTCTGTCTACAGGTGAACAGTCTGGCATGTCAGGGGAAGTACACTGGTGGCGATAACTATGGTGAGGCTGGCTCGCGCAGCTATGGTTCCTGTCATGCATACTGAGCAGTTTAAGAAGCCATGTTTAAATTAGCATTGAGTTTTCTTTACATTACCATGACAAGGAGGAATTTGAATGTAGATAATTAGGTTATTTTTAGAAATCTGATACTCATGACGATGTTACATGAAAACAAGTGACAGCGTGTTTTCTTGCCTTGACAAATGAGGACAATCCGAACCTGGCCTTAGGTATTCATAATGCATGCATTGAATGGAAATTGCTTGCTTTTGTTTGAAAGTACAGTGTGCTCTTGTGACAGTGACATAAGTTAAGCTTTAAAATCCTGCATTTATTACTTGATATCATAAGTAAAAGTTGTCATGTGCTGAAAGTGAATAGAAATTTCGCTGCAGAGCCATAACATTAGTTTGTATCACAGCACAATGAATTAAAAAATAATGAAAACTGTATGAGTGTGTACTTTAGTTTTAACAATGCACAATCAGAAATATTACTCGAGAAATTAGCTTCAGGCTAATTTGTCTGCGCAATCCCTGGGCAGAAAACACAATCAGCACAGGAGTCACTTACAACATGATGTGATTTTGTGTGTGTTGTTGTTTTGAATAGTGTGTAATAGTGTGATAGTTCAACTGTAGGCATTCAAGAAATAAAACTGTTCAGGTTCAGTCTGGTGTGAACATTTTGTTTTATGTCAAAGTTTTGAGATGTCTTGAGATGGCCAAACAGTGAATCACACATTTCTTATTCAAGAAAAAATTTCACTAAAGACAGTTTGGTAATACATATACCACCAGTTTAACAGTTTAACATATTTAGTGTCCTCATTGTTTCAAAGCAAATAGACCACTCTGTATGAGGAGAACACAGAACTGACTTCCTCCTCACCAGCTTTGAAAGCTTGTTTAATTTTTAACTTCATTCACAGAACAACAGATTATAGGCTAAAAGGCAGAAACAGTCTCATGAGCCATGGTCAAAATGAATACTGTTTTGAAGGCTACAATACAGCTTTGCATTTTAGGTGAAATCCTTGTATTTTGTACCTTCATATTTTGCCTGTAGTAAAGGTAAATATTGAATCGATAAAGATGATTGTTGATTAGGGAAAGTTTGTTATATATGAGAGAGGAGGGGTTGGTGCAAAACAGGAGAAGCACTTCAAATAGCCTGTGTTTTAACACTGAGGAGGGAGTTATGTTTTCTGAGTTTCTGAGTTTCTGAGTGGTCATATTTTGCATTTATTGGAAAAGTTAAATTCCATCAGAAAACCCAAACCAGCTTGTGAGTTTGAAAGGCGTATTTTCTTTAACGATCTCCAAAATCACACCATTTATCATAGCCATAACTGTGAAATATAGTTATTTATGGTGGAAGGGGGGTAATGCTTTTCCCCCACTCAGGGAGGCTCAAAGAAAAATACTTGTAGCTCTAGGGAGGGTTAAGATAAAAACAAACAAACTAACAAACAACCTAAACATCCCATTTGTCTGGCTTTAGTTGTCGTTTAGCTCCTATAGCTATATTGCCTCAGCAAGAGGTTGTGCTTTGCCATGTTTGTTTTGTCAAACACTTTGTAAACTCTGTTTTTAAAGGTGCAATATAAATAAAGTTATCATTATCATTACAACTATTATTGTTGTTATTTTACACTCTGATAAATCAAGTACAGTCCCTAAAGTGGCTGTCTGTGGGTGAAAAATGACATTTTGGTATATTAACCACAATTTTATTAATGCGCATTATTCCTATTAATAAACAAACGATTAAAACCAGTGTATGTCAGTTCTATGTTGTTACGTATCTATCATAGATTTTATTGAGTGTTATCACTTCACCTGGTCACTGGGCGGACTATTTCGTAAGGCGGATGTGTCCGCGCTGACCGCAGTGTTTCCGGTATTCATGAATACTTCGGAGAAGGAGCGCGGGTCCTGAAGAAAAATAGGAGTAGTGACCGACTCGTCTACTAGTTTGTCTTCCCACTAAATATTCCGCAGACGGCAGCGCGAAACGAAGCGGATTTTCACTTCTTTCTCCTCTCTGCTCGACGATTCAAACTGCGCTCGGAGTTATATCTCAGTGTGGCTCCACCGCCAGTAGCGTTATCTTGCGAACAACAAACCGTTAGCTTAAGTAGCCGAGCTAATCGTTAGCTGCAATGTCGGGTGTTGTGCGAGGCCCCGCTGGGAACAACGACTGCCGAATTTATGTGGGAAACCTTCCTCCTGATATTCGCACAAAAGACGTGGAGGACGTGTTTTACAAATACGGGACGATTCGAGATATCGACCTGAAGAACCGGAGAGGGGGACCGCCTTTCGCCTTCATTGAATTCGAGGACCCCAGGTAAGGAGCTAACCGCTAGGCCGGAGGCAGCTCCATTGTGTGGCTAACCAGCGTGTGCTAACGCGGGCTTAGGCTATACCTTGGACTCCCTACACATTGTTCTCGTAACAAAACGTGGTGTTTCGGCTTTCGATTTCATATTTAAATGCCATTTATGAACCCGGAAAAGCGCCTTTAGTGCCTGTTTCTACTGCATCCTTAATAGGGTGTCTATGTAACGGTAACTTGATTAACCCAATCACACTGCATTGTTTATAGCTAACGCAAGTAACGGTTGTTAGATTAAATTTGGCTGGTGCACTAGTAACGTTACGCTTGATTGAGTACATGTATCAAAGCGTGCTCTTGTTACAGCGACAGAACAACAGAAATTGTGTTCGTATTTGCACAAATTTAGATGAAATGTCTTCAGTTGCGTGCACGACCGTAAGGCGGATTAGCAACCAGATCAAGCTAGCCGCTAACATGGCTGAACCCGTCCGCCACTGCGTTTTCTCTGCCTAAAGTAACTCTCGCTGTTCGCTCTCCATGTGCTAACTGCAGAGCTCCCACGGGCATGGAAAACCTGGAAAAGTCATAGAGTTTCACAATCACGTTTCCCAGGCCTGGAGGAGTCATTGAATTAGTAAAAAGCATTGCATTTGGCGAAGCCAGTCAATTATTAACCCATCCAAACCTGTGCAAATTGGCGTGATTTCTTACAAAAAATTGAAAAGGGAGACGACCAATATAAAAGATTGAATTATTCTAAATTGTTAAGAAATTAGCTAAGAAAACGAGAAAATGACAGCAAAATTTGGTACAAATGAGAGTTAAAAAAAACCTTGTTTGAAGAAAAGTGCTTCAATATAATAAGTTTCCAACATTATATTTTTTTATTAGATGTTTCTCGAGATTTTTAAACAGAATTTGCGAAGAACCCAGAAAGTCATGGAGTTAGAAAAATTAATTTGAGTTTGGAATCACTGAATTATTATTCCTTTGAAACCTGAGCAAACCGGCTTGATTTCTTTCAAAAATGGCAAGTAGGAAATGACCAATTCATAAGCATATTATATTATTAAGTTATTATCCAAAAGTTAGTGAAAAGTGTGGAAAAAAAAGCATAAAGAAGGATTAATATAAGTAAATGGCCTGAAGTAAAGTGTGAAAAAAATAATATTTATGTCACCTAATATTTTAATATGTAAACACATACAAGTATGGTTATATATAGATGTCTAAACATTTTTCTCTAGCTTTCAAAAAATAATTTTCTTAATCTTCTAATTTCTTGCCATTATTTCTTACATTTATTGCCAAGGTACTGATTACCGTTTTCCCCTGTGTTTTTCCCATGTGCGAACTGATTTGCACCTGGCTGAAAATACAAGTAAACGCAGCACCAAAAAATGAATGTCAATCCAGGTTTCAAAGTTTGTTAAATCATTGAAAGTTATGGAAAAGTTAAAGAATTGTTTGTGTAATGTAATTGTTCAGTAGCTTAAGTAGTTTTCGGTTGATAATCTTTCATGTGACAAGAAATTTTATTTTCTGACGCCGCCAATTTAACACAGCTCAAATATGTGGATGTGTGACGTTTTGTTAACCATCACGTTTATTCATTTTCTCCCCTCATTTCCCCTTTCTGTCTTTAATTATGAGTCCTTTAAAAATCATGATAAAGTTATGACATTGTGTCTGTGAAAATGTATGGGAACCCTTTAACTAATTTTTAAACTGTAACTCTTTTGTATTAACAGGGATGCTGATGATGCAGTCTATGGACGTGATGGTTATGACTATGACGGCTACAGGCTGCGTGTGGAGTTTCCTCGGAGTGGCAGGGGCTCAAGAGGCGGATTCAGTGGGATCAGTGGAACCCCCAGAGGCAGATATGGCCCTCCATCCAGACGCTCCGAGTACAGGGTCATTGTGTCGGGTAAGCAGTCATTTATTCGGCTAATATACAGAAATGTTATGATGACAAAAGCATATCCATTTGAATGCAGTCTGAAGGATTCTCTGCTGAATTAACCCCTTGAAACCTGCAAACTGGCTTGATTTATTTCAAAAACATGTTAAGAAGGCAACTAACAAAAGAAGAAACCCCCCAAAAAATAGCTAGAAATTAGTAAAAAGTACAAAGAAACTACATTAAAATTGGTAATAAATAACAAAACAAAATGATAATTTAAAAATGCAATCATTCTGTAACATAATTTTACATATATAATTGTAATGATTATTAATATTGTTTTTTTCCGTCAGAAATTAACTTGTTTGTATAATTGCCCCTGTGGCTTTGGATTTCAAAATCAACAAGCCACTCAAGAGATTCCCCCCTTTTTTTGGCTGGTGGGTGAAGACATTATGAAAACACTGTTGATTTGGGCAACTTGGCAAGAAATGTCCCACAAATTGCAAGGAATCAATAAAAGGTGACTAGAAAATTACTTAACATTAAGCTTAGTTTTAAAAAAGGGGTAGGATTATTAAAAAAAATAAATAAGAGAATGGGTGTCAAGTGAAACCTGAATAAGATTTATTTCTTTATTTAATCATAGGCAATGACAGTGCTCATTGATCTATGCATTTAAAGTACTGTAAATGGGCCAGAGTGAGGGCAAATTGAATAGTATGACATATTATTCATCTAAATCTCTATCATAAATAAACACAAAGTTGTACAGTACGCATCAATCAATTATGCCATAGTATAACACATGGTGCTTTGCTACATTTCATACTACATAAGTTTATAAGAAAGCACACAGACAGCGGTTTAGTCTTAAACTACTTTTGAAATGTTCCTGTATCAATCCTTCTGGCAGCTTAAGTTCAGTTAAATATTTTGCACAGAAAGAAAGCTGTTATGCATCCCTAACATAACTTTGGTTAAATGTTTCAGGACTCCCTCAGAGTGGCAGCTGGCAGGACCTGAAGGACCACATGCGTGAAGCAGGCGACGTGTGCTACGCCGATGTTTACAGAGATGGAACCGGGGTTGTAGAATTTGTGCGCAAAGAAGACATGACCTATGCCGTTCGAAAGCTGGACAACACCAAATTCCGCTCACATGAGGTATGTGTACTGATTTGATTACTTGTCATGGATAATGTGTCAAGGTGAGTACTTGAGGAAATGCTACATGTTTGAATCACACCTGGCCCTCATGTCCATCTATGGTATTTCCACCATAGGAAGGAATGTTGCCTTTTCAATGTCAAGTTCTCTTGTGTCCGCCAGGGAGAGACTGCTTACATTCGTGTGAAATTAGACGGTCCCCGCAGCCCAAGTTACGGAAGATCACGCTCTCGCAGCCGTGGCAGTCGGAGCAGAAGCCGCAGTCGCAGCGCCAGCCGCAGCCGAAGCAATTCCCGTGGTCGTGGCAGAGGATCGCCCCGCTACTCGCCTCGTCACAGCCGCTCTCGCTCCCGTTCCTAAACCTTTCCACCGATGTTTTGATGTATACCCTCCTGTTTTTATCTTTTATGAGTTTCTCCAGATGTCAGCAATTGATTTTTAATTTTTGCATTTCATGTCCCGATGTCCTTGTGGATGATCTTGGTATGTAGATGTACACCCTCCTCCCCTCTTTCCCCCCTCTCCCTCCCTCCCCTCTCCAGCTACTTTGTCCTTTTGTTTTCTCCCTCTCTCTCTCTCCCCCCTTTTTTCTGTTCTCAATTTTTGCAATATTAGAAATTGTGCTGTGTTGAACTTCAAAAACGTTGAGTTCTTACAAGTTGCACTCAATGTTTTTGCAAGGATTGAAAATTGAGTTTTGTTTTTGTTTTTTGTTTTTTAAAAAACATAGCTTCTCTCATTGGATATGTTGGGTGGGCTGTTTGGACGGGGAGCCCATTGCTTAACTGTATTTTACCCTTGTGTCTTCCTTTAGACATCTGAAGAGAAGGATTAAAGTGATTTGGAATAAAACCCATTGTGGAGCACATTTCATTTGTATGGTCAGGATAGGACATCTAATTGAGGAGCAATCAGGTCGAGGCAATGGTACGCTTCATATTCCATAAATTGAACATTTTGATAGGTTTCCATATCATGCATGTCATATTTACTAAAGCCATATGTGCTGTACTTTGTTATATATACAATTTTTAACTTGCTACTCTGGCTTGTGACAGAATAAGCAGTCCTAGATCAAGTGTTGTGATGTAAGTGTAACATCTTTGCTGTCAAATGTAAAAAAAAAAAAAAAAAGACTGAATCACTGCTTTGTTGCAAAAAGCATCCAACTTTTAACTTTAAATGTCCTCATTGGTTAAAATGTTTTTAACTTCAGGGAGCTATAGTTTTTGTGCTCAGTGGCATTTTTTTTCTTGGTCTGACATGAGTGCTCAAAAATGGAAAAATTAGGCCCAAAAATTTTGACGTTTTATTCTAACAGTCTGCCTCTGATTTTCTTCCTGGTATTTCAAGGTTTTGATTGGAGGAGTGGCTCAGTGGATCCCAATCCTTGGAGCTGGATGAGTGGATCGATTAGGGAAGGGATAGGCAAGGATGGATGCTCGGAACGGGATCAGTTTTCCAGGATTCAAATGAGAGTTTGATTTCAGAACTAATTAACGGGAGTCCCAGAGCAACTTTTTTTTTTCCCCTCTATTAGGCCCCCCAATGCCTATTTAAATTTTTTCAGTGGTAATGGCTTTATTTTACAAGAAAACGAAACTGAGGACCAGGAAGTTGGATCAAAGGATGGAGTCGTAGATGCCTGGTATGAAGGAATTAAAAATTTGGGATTGGGAGGGGGTTTTTAATGTGGGAGTAGTTTCTATGTTTGATTTTGCTTAATCTTGCTTTTCTCTTAGCGTTTTCAATAAAACACTTTCAAACAAGGATATTCTAGTTTGTTTTCATTTGAAACAACCTGTGTCAAGTATGTGACCATTGGGCTTTTGCAAATCATCACAGAGCTTTTTCCACCTCACAATTAACCCTCCAGGAAAGATACATGTTCTTATGCTGCTTTCAGATGTCTTTCACAGTTATTTATACCTTGGAACCTAGAGCAAATTGGTGTGATTTTTTTTCAGAAGTAGGGTAAAATGTAATTAGCAACTAGGCAAGAAATGTTCCACAAATTGCAAAAAAATGGTAGATTTTAGAAAATATTGTTTTAAAAAGCTAGGAAAATTTTCAAGGGAGCAAAGAAGAAGCAAAGGAAAAACTGGATGTAATTACATATTTAAACAATATGTCACAGAAATTAATTTTTTAAGGCACTTTTTTTCCAAGTCATGTTTGCATTTTTAAATAGCCTATTTTTTTAAGCTTGAAAATTAATTTCTTGCTAATTGTTGGGTCATCTGTTAGCTTGTTCATTTCCTTCTTCCATGTTATTGTAAGAAAAGCCAATTTACCCAGGGTTCAAAGGGTAAAGCACTATGCCAGCACATTGCTTCTACCTGAATGTATAAGTAATTTATAATTATTGTTGAGCTGAAACCAATGGAGCAGAAAAACAACTCTGCAGCTCCAAATATGAAAAAAAAAAATCCAACACAATGCTAGTGCGTATGTTCAGTATTCAGTGTCTCAGCTGTGACGACAATTGATGAAAAACCCTGTACACACACACAGCCTAATGATATCTACCCACTTCCAAGGTCTCGTTTCCTTTTAGCCCACAGTCAGTGGTGTATACTGCGAATGATGCATTGTGGGATGAAATAAGATGCCGGCAGACAGGAGCTGGAGAAAAACGCTTGCAACACACGGAGGCTGCGGCTCAGCCAATAGCAGGGTGCAGCATGCAGCAGAGGGGCGGGGAGCTGTCGGAGCACAGCAGAGAGAGCCAACCTACCTACATGCTTATTGTGTAAATCTTTTAAAAGCAATTAGCCGCAGCATCATCTAAACCTGCCCCCCAGCCTGGGTGAAATACATATTTTTTTGTGGAAATAAGTGTTTCCATTCGGCTCCAGAAAAGGTGAGTTGCAGCTTCTCCAATATGGAAAATATTGACTTATATAGCATATTTCTTATTCGAGTTTCTCTTATGATTTTTTCTTTTACACTATATCTTAATGTATTTCGACTGGTTGGGCATGTAAAATGTATTGGCATGGATAACAGCAGGCATTTTTTGTGCTTCTGCATATAATTAAATAGATACATTCTGATACTTTCCTGATGCAGAAGCTGCTTTCATCGGAAAGTGATTTTGCCAAGTAATTTAACTCCACCTGTATCAAGTTTCGCAGCCAATCTATGTAACACATCGTTTAGTCAACGAAGATGTTAGTAACAGCACATGAGTTATGATTATGAATCAGTGCAGATGTTAAAAAGAGAAACGCGGTGCCAAACGGCCAATCTTCTGCGTATGATTGATGTTTTTGGCCTAAACCATCCCCATCACCACGTGCGGTGTTAATTTTCAGTGCAGTGAACGTGCTCCCTTTTTTCCTCCCCTCCTCAGGCAGGCACCATCACCATCGTCAACCATGACTGACAGGAAAGCTGTGATCAAGAACGCAGACATGTCCGAGGACATGCAGCAGGACGCGGTGGACTGTGCCACCCAGGCCATGGAGAAGTACAACATAGAGAAGGACATCGCAGCCTACATCAAGAAGGTGAGACAGGACGGCCGCATGGATGGATCCTCTGTAAGCTTACATCATTGGCACATGAGCTGCAAACTCAGAGCCTTTTTTTATTCTCTGATCTATTTTTGTTACAATGTGGAGAGGTTCTTATGATCAGGGCCGTAGCCAGCATTTTTAAAATCCTGAGGTCATGAGTCCATAAGCCCCCCCAGTGCTCCGATTTTAGCATTTTGACACCAAATAGAAGACGTCTGCAGTTTTCTTTTCCGGTGAATGGATTTTGTGTATACCAAGTTTTGAACGTGAAGGTCTGTGTCAGTCAAACAAGCCTACACTGTAAATCACCTTTTACGCAGGTCAGCGCTATTCAGATTACTTATACAGGTAACTGACAAGCTATTAAGACTGCACAAATGAAAAAGTAAAAAAAAAAGATTGCGGCAAATGCCCATCAAAAATTAGATAATAATAACTTATAAAAGAAAGTGAAAATAAAATGCATTTTAAAAGAGTCAATAAACATATTTTAAATAAGAATAAATTAACAAATCATTGCCATAAATTATATTTATCAAATGCCAGTCAATGAAGGTAAATTTTTGCAACATGAAGGTCTAAATCAATTAGTCAAACCTTATTTATAAAGCACTTTCTACACAGGTCAGCCATAAATGTAAATTATTAAAGGTAACCAATTTGAGACAAATGCATATATGTCCAAACAAACAGATTTCCGCACACTTACATCTATGCAGTGATCCACTTTATTCTGTCACACCTTCATCAGAGCATACATTGTGTGAGCAAGTCATCCTACAAGACAAATGCATTAAAAAATAATTATAAAATTAAAATTATAAAAACAAAGTAGATAAAAGACAGTGATAAAAATAAAAATAAGGCATTTTTTTCAAAGCCAAGTGAATCCTTAATTTATTTTTATTTCAAATATCTGAATCAATTAAGGTGCATCGTATATATTAATTGAAATATATACGTTATAATAATAAAATAATAATATAGGTTTAATTATATTAATTAAAATAGTTAACTAAGGAGGGAGCTAACAAAGTTTTTTGATGAATGATTATTGGTTTTGGTCATTTTTCAATCAAAATGGGCAAACCCTAGTTGGTTTTAGCTTATAAATGTGAGGATTTCATGCACATTTATCATGTGATAAATTGCAGCATCACTAATCTTTATCTCTTGACCTTTTTCAGGAGTTTGACAAGAAGTACAACCCCACCTGGCACTGCATCGTCGGGAGGAACTTCGGCAGCTACGTCACCCACGAGACAAAGCATTTCATTTACTTTTACTTGGGCCAAGTGGCCATCTTGCTCTTCAAGTCTGGCTGAGAAGTTTCTGATGGGTGTTGAGGAGTTTTTCTCCCCTGAACCGAAATCGGAAATGCACTGGTGGCTGATGTCTCCCATACACTAATAACGACATACCATAATGATGCAAACCCGGCCGTGCGCAATTGCATGGACTATACACTATTTAATATGTATGTTACAGTAAGTTTACTTTTTGATAGTTGCCATTTGAATGCAACTTCAGTAGTTTTTGTTGATGCTGTTAAATTCTAGGTTGTAAAAGATTTCAACGTGGCCCTTGATTGTATAATAAAGGAAAGCTGTAGAATGTAGTGGTGCATCTGCTTTCCCTCACAAGTGGCATTGCCAGACCCTGTTATGAGACTCCATCTGTCGGTTTAGATGGTAAAAGTCATACTGCGTGCACCAGTTTAACAATTCATCATCAAAATTTTAACGTGTGATCATGTAAAGAAGTTGGTTAATGGGGCAAAATAGGCTTTCATGTGACGGGCTACTTCACGGCCGTCCTTTGGTTTCGAGGAGATCAAACAGCATGAGTTGAGTTTATTAATGATATTTTACTAATTTAACAAAATTATGTTATCTGTACATGCAAATAAAAAAACCTTTAATGTTTCCAGTTCTGATTTAAAAACAAATATCCAAGGTTTTCAGAAAAGATGTCACAACATCCAACACACTTGACATTTTGGAACCAACACAAGCCAGTGCATGCATTTCCAGGGATGTTTAGTTTGTCAATTTTCACTGTGAGGGACGATTGAGCAAATAAAGCTCGCAAACACAGACCTTTAGCCTGTAACGTCCGAATAATAATACGACAGACTGGTTACCAAAATTGTCCCAAACTCACCTACCTAAATTTCAGACTTATAATACCGTGTTTCTGCATGTTTGGAGGATAAACACAATTTCTTTAATTGTCATCAGACACACATGGAAGGTCATCTTGGAGCTGAAATAATTTAACTTTTGAGTATGTAGATATGGGACTGAGCTGGTGTAAAGCAGCATAAAGAAAGGTGATTTAAATAAAAACATCTGCAGTCAACACTACCAAGGCTACCAACACCCCCTGTGTTTCAGATGGTTGTGCCGTCCTGTGTGGCTCGTGGTACTTTCAAGTTGCATTTTCCCCCAACCTTTATTTTTGCATTGCCAGTGTACTGCCAGACATGCAGGAAAAGATGAAGGAGTTCTTACAGCAGCTGCAAGGAGGCGGATCTCATGTCTAGCACACTGATTTGGTGTTTTCATTTTGTTGTGTCAGCATAATTAGTTTGATGCATAATGTTTGGATTCTTTAAGAGGGCAGATTTGAGGGATTTGGACACATTTCTCACTGTGTAAAGATGAAATGTTTTCAGTTGCTCTCTCCCATAATCCAACAATGGGTGCATTGTGTATCTCTCAAGTGTTAGCTTGGATTGACATCGAGGGAAGTCTTCCTAACTATTGTCGATGTAAACTGATTTAGTATTGTTTTCCTCTGGCATGTATTTTTGCTGTGTATATGTAGGAGCCGTTCCAATGCTGTTAAATTTGCACAAAACGTGTGCCTGTCATTGCTCTCAACTGTAACTGGCTTGAGTACAATTGCACTTCATTAGAGTTATCCAGTAGGTTGCTACAGAACCAAAATCGTATAAACTCGATAAAATAAAAATTAATTGTTGACTTATTACTCTGTGGCCTTTTATTTTTGTTGCTACACCTTGCTGAGGACAACAGTTGACTTGTTGATGGACAGGAAATAAATCTTTAATATTACTGTAGAGTGCCCCAGGGAAGACATTTTTCTGTTGGCCCACCCAGAAGCTAACATTGCCCTGGTTCCCTTGTCAAAAGCCTAAGGAATTTTTCCATTGGATTTTGGATTATGACAGAAAATAAGCACTTCGGTAAACAAACCTGGAAACCATGGGTGCTCAAATGCTAAGGACTCATTACTGGGGTACTCTTGTTTAGAAATTAATTACTCACTTAGCGGACCACTGTGTGAGATTAAGTAGCATCTAGTGGTGAAGTTGCAAATAGCAACCAATTAAAACTCGGATGTGCCAACCGTGTAGGACAGGTTTTTCCAAACCTCTCCTCAAGTACCACTTGTCCTGCATGTTTTAGATCTCACCCTGCTCTAACACAGCTGATTCCAATGATCAGCTCATTGTGAACTCCTGAAGCTGATTGATGACTAGTGGATCATTTATTTCAGCTGTGTTGCAGCAGGAGGGATACAAAACATGCAGGACAAGTAGCACTCCAGAAGTGTTGGAAGGGCAGTGTTGGAGAACTACAAATGCAAAACATGCAAATGGTGGTATCCATGGACGAGGACCTGCTCTGTATGAAGATATTAATGTCTCATTCTGAGATAAAAAAATAAACACAATTCTTACTTTCAGATAATAATAACTAATATAAACATATATGAACATTAAACTTAATTTTTGCCTATATATTCCTGGAAATCCTCACACTGGACCTTTAAAGAAAGTTGTTTTGGGACATTTTTGGAAACACACCTATTTATTGTCAGCAGTCAGCTGAAAAGATTGATGTTTGTAAAGTAAATAGGAAGCTGCCGGATGAATTTTTGTTTTTGTAGGCTACAAATTAAATGAACAAGATGTATCATGTTTGATTTTGTGAGCTTTAACAGTGCTGGTAGCCAGATTTTTTGATTACTGTCTCCAGTTTGAGAGCTAAGCTAGGCTAACAAGCAACTGGTGCTAGCTTTATATTGACTGTAGAGACATGAGAGTTGCTGTCAATCGTCTTACTCTCAGCAGCAAAGTAAACAGATGTAGGCTAATGTTTATTTGTTTGTTTATTTTTTTTTACCAAATGTCAAATCAGTTCTGTAAAGGAGGGTTATGTCACTTTTACTAAAAAGCAATTAATATTCCCAAACAGTTCACCACAGGAGAACTGTGGTGGCTGAAAAACACCAAAACACAACTGGCCCTATTTTGAGCTAATGTTAAGTTTGTATGTTCTGGGCTACTGTAGAAACGACATGGTGAATTCAGTGGAGGAGGAACTGAAACCCCTCCAGTTCATTCACAAGTTAACGAAAACACAAAGATTCTTATTTTCTGTTTACAACTAAGTAATGAAAACATAGCTATGAATATTATATAAAATCTCCACCCTGAATCTCACACACTGGTCTGTAAAGGGTATTTTTGCTTAACAGCAGTAAATATCGACAAACAGCAGCCAAGTAAGGCCGTTGCAGCCTCACAGCTTAACTGTTCAGTGTAATGAACTGGGCTAAGGTGTGTTTTACTGCCCATTTACTGAACGTTTTAATGTTTAAGGGTTATTTTTTCCCCTCTTTTTTAGTGTTCGTGTCCCATTAAGTCTTTTGTAAAACAAAAATTGTAACGATGTACTGATCTTAGCCTCTCCAATATGATAATTAGCCCTGTTTCTGCATTTTTATATCATTGTAGATGATATCTTTGAGTTTTGGACAGTTTGTCAGACAAAACAAGAAGTGTGATGGGCTGTTTCTGAAAGCTTATGGGTAAATATGAGAATTGCAGACACTTCAAATATATCAGGATATTATTGAGACTGTTAACGATACATGATATTTCCTCAACTTCACAGATGATACTCATATGCACTTTCTGCAAGAGGCTCACTGGAACTGCAGGTTTAAAACAGACCATGAGACATATCCTTCCAAAGAAAAAAAAAAACAAAACAAAAATGAGGCTTTGAGTGCTCTCGCTCGTTGTTGCGTTACATGTAAGTTCTTCAATAAATCCCAACACAATAGACAACAGAATGGGACAATAAAATCCATACAGTCTGAGCTGACTGAGCAAAATCAACAATAAAGAGAAGGACATATACTACGTATGTTTCAGTATTCATGTGTTAAAGCTTTTAGGCGCACAGTATAGTAGGCCTCTGTCTGTTTTCTCTGAATAACCGAAGCTCAGGTGGCCTGGTGTGAAAAACAGTCCATAGCAACAAGTTTGTGCGACCTTCAGTCACAGACGAGGAGCTCAAAGACGTAACTGTGAC
Source organism: Plectropomus leopardus (assembly GCF_008729295.1). Taxonomy (NCBI): domain Eukaryota; kingdom Metazoa; phylum Chordata; class Actinopteri; order Perciformes; family Serranidae; genus Plectropomus; species Plectropomus leopardus. The sequence goes on from NC_056467.1 coordinate 23,782,189, forward strand.
ATCAGTCGCTGTTCTGTTGTGCTGGTTACCCATATGGCTCGCCAAGACACTTGGCTGCTCGCCGCTCATCTGTCATCTCCGTCTCTGTGATACACAGATGCTGTGCTCAAGTCATGTAGGATTTTGCTTATTGAGTTCCACATTTCCCATATTCTCAATCATTTTTTAAAGGGACAGTTCTCTAGATTTTGAATGTAACATTTTTGTTTCATGTGGAGCACTACCCAGCTTATGAAGAAAATAACCCTGATGATTCAACCTGGTCTCACTCTCAACTTGTCAAATACCAACGCTTGGTCAGCGGCCAGTCGGCGTCAGACACCGACACAAAGAGGCACCCTTTAGCAGCACTATGAGACTCTTGGGTGTCAGTGAAGTTTTGTTTTTTTTTTTTTTTTTTTCAAACGTAGTGTGCTAGTATGTGCAGAATGCTGTGCTAGAGTGATGCTACATTATGTTTGTAACTGTTCTCAGAAACCATTCATGCATTTTACTATGAAAAGTAATGCTCCCAAATTTAAATTTATCCCATGTAATCATGAGCCAGTATTTTGTGTATAACTCGCATATTTTGAAAGGCTGTGATCACGTTGATCACTGCGCTGGTCGAAGGCTGGTTGGGTTTGTGGATGATCCATAAAACCTCCTCCTGGATATTTGCTAGTGGAAATGCGTGACCGTTGTGAAATTTGTGCGAACTCATTTTAAGGTCCTCACAATGTTTCTTTTCCTAAACCTAAACACAGTAACATTTACTGCCTAAACATCTGAAACTTCATGTTGATCACGTAAATTTACATTAGGACTTAACATCATTCGGGGGGTGCTAATTTGAAGGATATCATAAGAACTGTTATGCGTGCATTTTCATAGGATATCATACGAACTGTTCAATGATAATATGCTGACATACTTATCCATCCAAACCATGATGTTTTGTTTTTTTTCCTCAACCTTACCCCATGCTTTTCTTGCCCAAACCTAAGGAAATTACCTAAAAATTAAGGTATTTTTAACTGAAGTTCACTTATCAAGCAGTAACTGTTCATTTCCTGTGAAAATGAAATTGAAATGTCCTCCCTAAAAGTCCTAAACTGATGAGAGAGGAGTACCTAGTATGTCATGTTTTGATGTGACGGGCCACTAAACAAGCCTTAATATTTGCTGAGTTGGGAGTGAGAATGTGTTGGATTATCGCTGTCCTAGTGGATGAGGAAATATGTTGATGACCATGAACCACAACATGAAAAAATAAAACAAATATTAGCCGAATATTAACTGCAGATCATAGAATCAAGAAAGTAAGTCAGATGATTTAACAAAAAGCCAGTAAGTTTTTCATCCTCTAAACTGGGAGCCTAGAGCTGAAGAAAAATGAAAAATGTGGGTGTTTACATGCAGGAAGGGTCTAACAAAAGGACACTTACAAGCTATATGGCGATAGACCCAAAAGTAGCAACTAAAAATCAGACTATCTAGACCTCTCTAGCGTAAATTTGATGATTCTTTAATATCTCTTTTGCAAGTCTCCCAATATTAAGGAAGTGAAATAGGACGTTGCAGGAGTAACACTGAAAGCCCTGAGCAATTCAAACAATATCAGCCACATTCAGAGAAATAAACTGTTTTTGCTTTGCAGTCAAAGCCTCCCAATCTTTGTAGAGTCACTTGTTTTGTTTTCCCCTTACTGCCACAAATTTGTGGTGCCAAACAACAAGCCGCCTAGAGCCACGTTTAAATACTACATCAGCTGATTTCTCTGATAAACAAACCTTCAGTCAGAGTGAACTCGGTGAGCAGAGCTGGTGCTGTTTGGGTTGGCATCAACACTTGTGTACACATGGCTACAGACGACAAACATGAACAGAAGTTGGACCTCAGTTTCAGCACAGAGATTATGTGTCAGGATCGGGGCTGATGTAATGGTATGGATGACAAAGTCATGTTATCATAGATTTTTTTAGATTTATTGTTAGTACAGCCTAAAATATGGCCAACATCTGTGATGTTCTGTATTATTCTAGCATTGTTGCTGTTGATTTCTTATTGACAAAAAGCAGCACAAGTTGAGTGTTGTGCTCAGTTTTGTGCTGGATTTACGTCACGTCTGTAAGTGGAAATGCATAGAAACAAGAGTACGCAGAATCAGTAGAGCTGAGAAAGCAGACAAATTAAAGAACAAGTTACTAATGAATAATTTCTAGAGACAGACTGAGGTCAAACAGGGTGAAATAAGATACTCTGTGGAGTTAACTGGAACACTGTCAGAATATTAGAATACACTTTTTGCAGTTCCCACATCTACAGGGTTTTAAAGTTCAAAAAATCCCTTTTAACACATTAACATCCTGGGATCCACTTGCGTCTCCCTTTTGTGAGTGAGTGAAATAAATGAGGAATCAAAGTTTTTATTCAGCCTGTTTCACAAAAATACTGAATAATGTAAAAAACAACATGTATAACGCTAACTCGTGTTTATTCACTCAGACACTGTAAAACAGAAGTACGTCAGAGGCTTCTCTGCTTTTTCACCAAACCTCCACTGATGTGTTACACTGTTGTTTTTGCCATCAGCGTCTCCTCCCCCCTCCACATACCTGCTTGCCTCTCTTTCATACTGTAGCCTCTGGCTGCCTTCAATCCATCTTCCCACACGGAGCTGTAATTCATGTTTAGAGCAGATGCACATATAGACCGCCCTGACAATTGACTGGATGACGAAACAGCAGGTTTGAACATTAAAATCGATCATTTGGATGAGGAAAATTCAGTTTTTGTGTCTGAACTGTGGCCCTAAAACTTTCGACAAAAACAGACAGATTGTTTGTCTTGTTTTTTGGAAATTCTAATGTTTTCTAACTAATCGCTTTATAAAAGCAAATCCAGCTCTGTCTCACGCTGCTCAATTCCCACTGCTGACTGGCCAGCATTCAAATCCAAAGGTCCTTTTATAACGACATATTTTTATCCTTTTGCTCTCAAATGTCTGTATTCAGCTCCTCTCATGCTCCATCTACAAAACATTTTAAATAACTCGAATTGCACCAAACTGACTGTTGTTTTGGCTCAGGCCTGAAAATATCCTCCTGCTTTGTTCGCTCTCATTGATGTGATGAATGTTGTGCTCTGCAGATGCCTCACTGACTGTGAGATGACCAGTGGGCGGACTTAACACCGGCATAACAAGGAGGCAAATGACTCAGACTCAAACATCAGGGATGTCGATAAAGAAAAGGTGCCACATTAATATGTTAATTGCAGCAACTGGACACATGGACCAGAATGACACAGTGTGTAGGTTGCTATTGTCTGGGGGAATCAACTTTGAATGTGTCAGTGCATAAAAATCCTTGTTCCTCAGCACTCAGGACTGCTGTGGGTTTAGTGACTGAAAAAAGGAAAAGGGCATGAGGAGCTTTGTATTCAGTAGAAAATTTGAGGGGGACACTCTTCCTCCTTGTTTGCAAAATGACCAAAATGCATCTCCCTTTAACCAGTGGGAAATGTAATAAATTATTATTACACTGTTACATTACTCAGGTATTTCAGGGGGTAATTTATACTTGAGTTTATATGTTTTTGTCAACTTTTACTTCTACTCTGTTACATTGCCTACATAAAAATGTATACTTTTACTCCAGTACATTTCCCCTGAGCATTTTAGTTACTACAAATTGAGAAACATTGAGAAACAAGGCTGAAAGGAAGAAGGGATGAATTAAAAGACAGATGCATCTATAAGGGAATGGGAGGAAAAGAAAAAACTGATGTTTTCCTTAAATTCTTTAATTTATTTATCCATCTTGTATTTATAGGCTCCATTCTTAAGGTACTGTATGTTACAAAGAAAAAAAAAACTTAATATTCTTAGGAATTCTGAATGCTTGTTTTTTTTTAAAAAAACAGAATTTACTTGAACTTTCAATACTTAACTACATTTAATATAACAAAATTCCTGTTATACATAAGCACAGTAAATATCAGATACTTAAGACTTTTACTTGAATAATATTCTAATAGGCGACTTTAACGTTTACCAAAGTCATTTCCTAGAAAGAAATCTGTACTTTTACTCAAATATGGCTTTCAGGTACTTCATTCACCACTGCCATTTATCTGCCATCAGTCTCCATTCAGGTCCAAACACAGACACTGTTTGAAAGAGCAGATGCTCAGTTTTCTACTGATGTTAGTATTGATCTGTAACTCTAAATATTAACCAAGGTACATCACATTATATAATGACTGTCACCAAGCCATGATTTTGAGCAAAAAAGGCCCTCAGAGTTTGCAGTACTGCAGCCGGATAGATACATGACAGAGTCCATTGGGCTTCTAAACTGGGAATGCATGGGTTGTCCAAAATTTAAAAAAAAAACAACACACACACACACACACACACACACGCAAAGAAAAAGCTCAGAAACACTATATTTTGTAGCTAACAAGGTAACAAACTCATGCATACCCAACAACATGTTATAAGAATACAATAAATTGTGTTGGAAGAACTGCGGTCTGTATGGTATATAACAGAGGACTGGACAAATATTTGGACCTCTAGACAGCTTCAAACGTAGGGAGAGAGCACGTATTCAATCTTGTTTACCATGGTAAATCCCAGTGGTAAGCTTTGGTGCTCATGGTTTCCATAAATTGAACTTAACTACTGAACTGTGGAGAATCTAACTGTGCTAACAATGTGTGCCATGTCCATGTTTACAATATTTCAGTATTTAGCATAGCCTATATTTTGATGCGTGAAGCAAAGCTGCTTTAAATTAGCTCAGTTTCAATCCAGAGGGTTTGATTTTATTTATTGAAATCAAGCAAAAATCATGCTCTGTCCGGGACCCTGCCTTTTTATTCTAAGCCTTTCATTCATGATTTTAGGGTGACATAGCAGGAGGGAGAGTGGCACTGAGTAGGACCTAAGTGCGTTTGTCAAGTGTTCATTAGCTGTTTGTCATCATGCCTTTACAAACTTCTAAACTGTATTTGTCATCTAAATTTGGCTAAAAAAATGTCATACTTGACTGAAAGGCTGGACTTTGTATGGGTGGTGTTCAGTTAAACAAACCCAGTCTGTCTCCCCCATTAAAATTTAACAAATTGACATACAGTGCACACGAGGAAGAATCCAGATGTGACAAAAGACACGTCTTAACTTAATTTGCCTGTATTTTTGTGTACTGCTTAATGTAGACTTCTATTGGAAGCTGCAGATTTAAGGTACAAAGTGTGGAAAATGCTAAAACTCATAGATACAAAACAAATTTAAAACACATCTACACTCCATGATGCACCTACACCTGCATCCATTTTTGTTTTGGCTCCAAAGTTTCTGAGGACAACAAGATATTTTTAGACATGACTGCAGAGCTACAGCCCATGTTCTCCCTGTTTTCAACCTGAACAGATTTAGCTCACACTCTTGAAAAAATGCATATATTATATGTTTTCAGTACTTCTTGAGGGTGTCTTGATAGCTTAAATTATAAACAAACTGGGTTATAAGACAAAAAATGACAGATGAAGAGTCATCTATTTGTAATATTCATCACCTATGTAAACACTAAGGCATAATAGAAAAAAAATAACGTTATGAGGTAGCATGGTCATGCTGGCTGATGATGAAACATGAAATCAGACATGTGTTCCCTGTCCTTACATAATATACAGTGTATTACTGCATTATTAAACTGTACTACATAACTCTTGGCCCATATCCAGTGACACAGTCTTGCACTGAGCTTTAAAGTAATTTGTAGTAATATGAAGAACCTCTAAAATGTTCAATGTAGATAGGTAGGTACATGAGTCAATTATGACTCGATTGCCCCACAGAATATGCAAAATGCCCCATCACATCTCAAAAATAGGAGCAAGACACAGAAATTTTGTGGTGGTTTTAGGTCTCTTTGTGGTTGTTATTCATCTTTTTGCAGTTTTGTGTCATTTTATAGTCATTTGGGTCTCTGCAAGCTAATTTTGTATCTTTTAGGGGTAATTGTATATCTTGTGGTCATTTTGTGGTTGTTTTTATCAGATTTAGCAGTTTTTTGTGTCTCTTTGTAGTTCCTTTGCGTCTCTTTGTTGACTTTTTGTGTTCACTTTGAGTCTCCTCTTGGTCAGGACATGTTAAGTTAAATGACATTTAAATGACAGCTAATGTGTTTGTAGGATTTTGATTGGCTAACCAGAAGTGCTTGAGTCATGTCAGTTGTCTGAGTTTGTTTTTATGCGATTCCACATTTTGACCACAAGAGGGAAGCATTTCTCTTTATGACAGATGTCTTTCTTTCTTTCTTTCATTCTGTCTGTCTGGCAGTCTCTTTTTTTTACATGAAATTAATGTCGGGGACTAGTTGGTTAAGTGTTGTATCTAAACCTCATTGTAAAGATTTATGATGCTTTCTAAATCAGTCAGTCTTGAAATTAAAATAATAGCTCAAAGTCATGGTTATAAAATGACAATAATTACAATATTTCAGATCAGAAATAAAACTCAATCCTTGATAAACTGAACCCGAGTAAGAATGTTCTGGCTTCTAATATTTATAAGACAATTGTTATATAGGCCATGGGCTATTTGCCGCTGCAGTCACTAGTAAAAAAAAAAGTCACGAACCTCAGAGTCAACAACCAATCTTAAAACCAGAAATATTTGCCTCACAACTTAACATATTGTGGCATATTTCATTTATGTAAGTGAATATATTGGAACTAACACTGTACTGTTATGCACAGCTCATATTGCTGTAGATATGTTGCCATCTAGAGCTTACATCAATACCTTTGGACTATTACTAAATTATTGTGGTATGTGAAATTATGTTTGATAAAATCTAGTTATGAAATGCAACAGGAAGTTCAGAAAAAGTGGAATTTCCCAACACTTAAGGAAAAGAACTACATGTTATTGATCGTCACTGATCCTGAGCCCCAAATCCTGGATGTAAACATAATTTAAAAAAGACATTTATGTTTCTCAGTTTCTTTCGAACTTGAGCGGTACTCTATCAGCATGCAGACAGTCGCTGCTTTGTCCTTGCATAGGGCACCCAGAGGTGATTTGGTTCATAAATGATGGTGCCCGGTCTGCTTTGCTGCACCCGAGAGCAGTTTGTTCTAATGGTTTCCTCTAAATGGAGTGCAGCCATGAAGGTTTGCATTGCAGGAAGTTGCTGAAACAGTTTCGCTCAGGTGTGGTATTGCTCATGTGCCATTAGGCTCATTAATAGAGCTTTTCTGAAGATTAGAAAGGTGGACATCAGCTCGGAGGCATTTCATTATGACTGTTGGTATAGCAATGTACACATAAAGCTCATCAGACTGCAGTAGAGAGGAATAATCTTGCTGCCCCTCACGCTGTAATGTTTTTGTTAATTAAATAGCAATCATAAAAATAACATACCTATGCAAACAAGTACATAACACTCTGTTTTAAAGTCACCAGATCTTAGCAAACATCCTGCATGACTAAGTGAGGAACAGGTTAAAGGTTGGAGTGGCTGCCTTTCATGGGCCGCAATATTTTTACGACCTTGTCTGCACAGCCACTACTGGAAACATAAAAGTATGCTTCTGGCAAAAATCAAAGCTCATGATTCCTAAATCCAAAACTGAGACCAAACATTTGGGTGTTGTGCATTAATATGTGGCCCAATCAGGCTCCTTGTCAATAAGAAAACCTGGTTTCTGTTGACCTAAAGTCACCAGATCTGTCTCTCCCAGTAACCATCTTATCTGAGCCAAACCCTTTATGAACCATCACCTCGTAATCCTGCGCCTTTACTGCCCTCGCTGTGCGCTGCTGTCAAGGATAAGGTAATCAGCTTATCATAAAGACATGATTTATAAAACTCGCAATAAGGGCATCTTAGTGATTCAGACTTTATTTGATATCTTCCAAAGTCGTCTTAAATTTCTCACCTTATAAGAAGACTTAATGAGACACATGTATTTCTGTCTCTCAGTAGACTTTTTTTTAAAGTGTCACAACAGTTTGAAAACCAACCTTTATCATGATCCCCATCCGGCTCATTTACCTGAACGAGCAGCGTAAGGAAGGAGGAGAGGGAGACTTGTTTCGGTGCTTTTCTTGCCTTATCTCAGATCATATCCCAGCACTGAAGGCATGTGATGTTGGGCAATAGGGTCATAAAGCAGGGAAACTCTTTATGAGAGAGACTGTGAAACTCAGGCCTCACTGACTGGCTCTGTGGCTGCAGGGGGGCTTCTGCTCTGCAAAATAATGTTAGTTATAACATTAAGGTCACTGGAGGTAAATGATCATTTTAGTTTTATTATTGGAAAAAAAAGGTCTGTTTCTTGAAGCAGGAAAAAATGAGTAGCTAAGGAATTTGCACAAAAAAGTTTATTTGCATTGAAAAAGAAACTTTTCTTTCTCCATGAGCTGTTTTTCCCACTTCCATGAAGAGACTTAAAATGTTTTTTTATTGTTTTCTTGCAGTGTTTCTTTCCTTTAAAGTGCATTTCTTTAACACTCTTGTTAAAAGCATTGGCCGTGGTAACTAGTAAGGACTAGCATGTGCATTTTGTTTGTAATTTGCAGATGATATTGAAATAATGAATAATCAAATATTATTTCACAAGATAAACTCTAAATCTTATGTTTATTTCCTGTTGAACTTTTGCGAAGTTATTATACAGATGAAGAATTATTTATGTGTTTTAATTTTATGTTTATTTGTTTTGTAATTTTACTATTGGTTGGTCCACAGCAAGTGTCCATTAACTTCCACAGTTAGCCAAGTCTTTTTTAGCTTAGTTTAGTTAAAAAATGTTCAACAAATTGCAAGAAATAAGTAGATTTGGAAAAATGAAATAAAAAGTTAGGGAAAATGTTTAAGGAAAAAAACTTAGTTTATTAATCCCACTAGGGGAAATTAGTTTAACTATGACTATATTTATATTACCATAAATTAGATATTTTTAAGCACCTCAAATCATTTCCCTTTTTGTTTTAACTTTCTTTTTTTTTGTTGATTTTTGGGTCATTTCTTAAGTTGCTTTTTGCTTTCCCATCTTTTAAAAAGAAATTAAGCCAGTTTGGTCAGGTTTCAAAGGGTTAAAGTATTTTGTAAATATTGTCTTTTCCCTATATTTAGACTTTTCATATATTACAGATGTCTGACAGCTATGGCCACAGGACAGATTAGAACCAGAGGTAGGATGGTGCATCCTCACAGCCGATCCTCAGTGCAGGTGTTGTCAGACAGGTAACTGAGGTTAGATTACCCTGACAGAATTTTAAAGCTGTTATAAAAGTGACTTTATTTGATTGTCTTGCTGACCCTGACTCCATTCAAGCTCTGTTTGAAGACAAGGCAAAAAGCAAAGGGGAGGGGGTCATGCAGGGGGTCATGCAGCGGGTTTGGACAGCGACGTCGGGGGGTGGGGAGGTCACACAGGTAGGGGACACTGATACAGGCAGTGGGACTGTGCAGTCACCATGTCTCAATCTACAAACCGACCCCGCATGACTGGTCTTGGGCAACAGCTAATGGCCCCCAATTACATTTTCTCTGTCCTCCAGAAAGCAGCCAGTGTGGCGTGACCCTCTGAAATGAGTCTTCCCCACAACAGCATTATAACATTGGATATGTTTAGAGAGTGAGGAGGCTTAATTTTAAGTTAATTTAGATGGGAATAACACATTGATATTTGCTTTGAATCTCTTCTGTCCACTTATAAAAACACCTGTCTGTCCTTTTTTTCAGCAGTAAGAGTGTGTTGAAATCTGGATTAAGCTAGCGAGGGTGGGAAAAGAGCAGAGACAGGGGGTCTAAGGTGGAAAGGTCAAACTGATGTTTCACTGTGAAGCCAGAGAGGGACATTTTTTTCCGACAGGATGCCTCCTGTGGTCGGGGTTAATGTGGTGTTGGAGGGACAGAGATGTGCGGATGAATTAATTTTAAGGATGAGCAGAGGAGCGTGAAGACAGAGGTCCATAGTCCACTGGTGGTGAAGCAGCAGAGGGGAGGGAGCAGCTTTGGGAAATGGGTATTCTTAGAGCAGATCTAATTAAAAAAAAATCAAATAAAAAATCAATCAAATTTAAAAGTAAAGGCTTTCAAAATGAACGTGTTTTAGCATGAAGTAGGTCAGTGGTTACCAACCTTTTTGGATCATACAAAGAAATGCTGTTACTGATGCTGATTTTCCTTTTTTTTCTGTCATATATACTGCTATTTTGGATGTTCATATCAGTTGGCCAAATTTCAAATAATGAGGTAAACATATGTTAAAGTAAGATGTAAGTGAACAAACTCAGACTTCAAACTGTTCTGATTATTCTGTTTCTAATGTATTTTTTCTACTTTTAAGACGAGATTTCATTAGCTTATGATGGTTTCCTCGACACATTAACACTCCCAATTTGTCAAATACTGTCGATTGGTCAGTGGCCCTACGCGTCAAAATGTGATGCTGTAGGTTCACCTCTACTGTCAGCTTTGGATGCTCAGAGATTGGGTGCCAAGATACCCTTATTTCATGTGTTGTTTCTTTTTAAAAGAATATTCCATTTTCCCAGGAAATGTACAACTTCTGCTGCAGTCTCTATTCAAAATGAACCTGGAACTTTGGTTAAAAATAATATAAAAAAACAAACAACCAAAAAATCTGTTTAAAAGTTTACTCCTTAAGGTTTGGGCAACAAAGTACATTGTTAGGTTTGGAAAATAAACTTGTCATGGGTTAGTGCAAAACAAGTGTGTTTGTTAATAACCTACTGAAAAGTCATATGATGTACATCACTAGTGTAGTGCTTAAATATATGGCTATTAGCTACTGTTGCTATTAAAAATACATTTATAAAGGTAGAAGGTAGATTTATTTATCATTTTTTAAACTTGGTTTGGAGAATTTACATTTGTCCTTGATCCTGCTACATCTTTGGAGATGAAGGATGAGTTGATTAAAATCAGCTGCTATGAAGATTCCATTCCCTTTGTGCTGCATTTCTTCTGTGAAAGCTGCAATATAAATAAGTTGTTATTATTATTATTATTATTATTAAAATAGCTCAATGGACTTTTGGTTTCATATGGGAAATGAATAACAGGTTCCCGGGTGAAAGTTTGTTTCAACTATCCATCTCCCCTCCCACCCACCCTATATGCTTTCTCGCTTTTTAATACTACGGCAGCTGCTTGTAGTATCAAAAAATGTGCATTTCATACTGCAGCTAAAAGGTGCCTCGTGTGTCAGTATCTGATGCCAAGGGCCACTGACCAAGACTAAATTGTTCTTTCACAAGATATGTACCTTAAATTTAGAGTCTTAAACCTTAAACAGAGTCCCTATGATTATCTTATAACCTCTCAGGGGGTCCATGCCAACAAACAGTAGATTATGTGTCTCTGGCAGAACAATTGACCCGAAATAACCTAAATGACAAACAGGATATAAAGAAGTGTTTCTGGGGTTTTGGCTTACAGGAATAGAGTCCTGTCTGATGACTGTACATGGAAGGTAACTGTAGGTGCTTTAAGCAATCACAGGGGGACAAGACAGACGCTGTGGTTGACTGAGTGTGAAGCTTTACTCGGGAAATAATAGATAACTGGGTTCCACATTAGGTGGCACAGGGCCAGGATCTTAATTGTTGAAAAGCTGAGTAGAGCTAAAGGAGCTCATGTGAGACCTTTCCTATCAAAGTTCATGTTTACAGTAAAAACACATTATATGGAGCTCAGCATGACAGGTGATGCAGTTTGTTTGTGTCACTGGTGGAGGACAGATGTTTCATAACGTTCAGGGTTTGATTGAAGAAACTTGTTTTCATTTCTCTGATATCAAACTTCTAGACAGTATAGTTACTGTAGCTCTCCTGACAATGATCCCATTTAGCTCCTGAAGCCACACCAACATCGATCGGTGCATGGGGTAAAAGGAAATGTGCTGATTCCTCGCACACTCGGTTACACATTAACAGTTAACAAAAAAAAGAAATAAAACAAGCTTATAGACTTGGACAGATAACCTGCTACTGCATCCGTCAGACCACGCAAATAATTTGCTGACAGAAAAAATAATCTTGACACTAAAGGTCATGTTGCTACCGTCACATTTTCGTGTTATTGGTGTGTTTATGGCCAAAATAAAAATCTATGAGTGTCTGTGCAAGGACAGACAGTAGATTTTACTCACTAATTTAAGTGTCTTTAAAATATCTTTTTTAAGGGTAAAAGATTAATCTGCATAGTAACATAAAAGCCCTTATATATATTTAGGTACTCTGATTGAAATACAATTGTACAAAAATACTCCATATGAGTAGAAAAGAGTTTGAGGTCATTTAAAGTATGCTATATGTTGCTGGGAAATGTATTGATTATGTTTCTTTTTTTAAAGATCATTGGCAGATCATTTTATGATCAGTTTGTAAAATTGTCATCTTAAGAATAACTAAAACTGTAAAAAAGTTAAATTTTTTTTAAAAAAACTCTCTGAAATGTAGTAGAGTAAAAGTAGTCTATGAAGTTGCCGAAAATGGAAATACTCAAGTAATGTACAAGAACCTTAGACTTGAAATCTGATGTTTGCCAACCAGAAAGAGACTGAAAAACGCTACAAAGAGATGCATCAGAAACATAAAATAACTACATCAACAGGCAACAACAACCACCACCACAAAGAGATACAAATTGACTACAAAGAGACACAAAACAACCAGAAAAAAAACATAAAATCATCTATAAATAACCATAGAAATACCTCAATAAGACACAAAATTACCCCAGAGAGACCCAACTCTTCACACAAAGCCACAAAACAACTACATGGAGACAGAAAATGACTATAAGGGCCACAAAATTGCCTTAAAGAGACAGAAAACAGCTACAAGGAGACACAAAATGACCAATAAGAGATGTCCTAAACATCATGAAACCGTCAAACTTCTGCTCCAAAACTAACCGATTAAGTTTAGACAACAAAACTATGAGGTTAGGTTTCAGAAAAACATGGTTTGGCAATGAATATGAATATGTCAACTGATGTAATGTATCGTGTGTCACATGAAGTACATTACACACGGCATGTCAAATACATCAGTGTAACATGCTACGCATACTAGCATACTAGCATACTAGGCTACATCATTACTAAAACTTTACTTTGGGACACAAACACTGGTGTCCCAGGTGAAAGTCCTGTGTTTTTTTGGCTTTTTTGGTTAGAGCAGGCTTAAAGGACAATACTTTTCCTCTGGAATGTGGTGGAGTGAAGTCTGGAAAAGCATAAAAAGCATACTTACAGGTCCAATGTGTAGGTTTTATAATAAGGATTGTGAGTAAAAATGTCTTAGTAAATCTGAATAGAAATCCGTGAGTGTTTGTGCCCATGTAGGCATTTTTGTCACTTTGTCTTTGCTCATGTTGGGTAATTTTGTGTCATGCGGGCTTGGACAGCAGCGTGTTTGTTCTGCAGCGTTTCAGTCAGAACATTCCACCTCTCTTAGCTGCTAATGGCAGGTGTGTATGCCTCTGCATTAATCAGGGTGCTGTGAACCTGCCGTTTAATCGTAGAGGAAGCCGAGCAGGTAATTACTTTTGAATCTCTAATTGTGCAGACAAGGAGAAAGAAAAACACTGGGCAGTGAGGCAGCCGACCGAAATCACATGTAGACTTCTGCTGACTCCTGGGTTGTCTCTGTGTTTCGATCACTGGCTAATCAATAGAGGTGTGAGGTCTGTGTAAAATCCGCTGGTGTTTGTAGTAAATGACAGGCACAGGCGATGTAGTTTCACTGGGGCCCGTGGGGTGGGAGGGCCCTTAGAGAGGCCACCTTGGCGCACCAGAAAAACCAAAAAACTATGAATTTTAAAATGGTGACATTTGCTGTACATGTGCATTTTTAAAGGCAAACCCCTCTTTTAAATATTATTTTCATTTTTTGGGGTGGGGTACCATTGTCGTACCATAGAGTAATATGTATGTTGATCTAATTAATCATGTGACAAGGCGATATGATATTATATGGTAGCTAGGTCAGGCACATGATATGTGAATACTGACAAGATGCAAGCTGAGCACGCAGTCAGGCTTTTCAAACATAAAACTGTGTACCTGTCTGTGTATTTGTGTGTACTTCATAACTAGCAACTACCATACACACGGGTTCATAATAATAGCGTGCACTGGGGTCCTTTGGAACTCCCTTATGCCACTAACTACATTAATATGACAGTAGTAGTGACATGTAACTAAACTTTGCAGATTTTACATAAAAATCATGTAATTCTATTGTAAAATATGATGCATTGTTAACATTGTAGAGAACTGGTGACTAACCGCATCAAGTCTAGGTTGATTTGGGCTATGTTTTGCTGACGTTCTATGCACTCTCTTTGTCTTTGTTTTGCACCTTTAAATTTTTCCCCACCCCATAACACCCCCATGGTATTATTTGTTTGGGCACAAATTCAGTCATTAAGTCTGATTAGTATAATAAAATAGTCTATTTACATGTAAAGTAATTTTTAACCAACTTAGCTTTATGCCCCTTTTCATTGAAAACCTGTAAGTCACTGAAAATACGAATGATTTATTGTTCTAAAACTTTCTTTCAGTTAAATATGTCATGGATTGAGGAGGAATTGTGTAAAAGCTTGGTGTATAAATTAGTACAGTACAGTTATTGTACAGATGATACATCTGTACTTTACTTAATTAAGCTTAGGTGTAGATTTCATTAGGAAATGTCATCAAAACATGATGGAAGCAAAGGACTTCTATTTTGACAAAATTAATGTGATGGCAAATATATATATATATATATAATAGCCAAAATGCAGGATATGAAGTGTTTTATGCTCAAAAATTTCCAGTGGAGGACCCCAAATCCCCTTGTGTAATGAGTCCCCCCAAATGCTAAAACAAAAACCTACATCCTACATCTTCCATAAGTAAGATTTTTAATGCAACACTTTCACATTTACTATTTTTACAAGAAGAAATTGGTACTTCTACTCAAGTAAAGTAGCTGACTACTAAGCTCTCATGGCTGATACAGATATAACCTGCAACAAAACTTCTGAACCACTTTTTCAGTCTGCTGTTGCCTTATTGAGTCCATTTTCAAAGAATTTATTTTCCTGCAAAACACCACAAAGAGTTCACACACTATTTGGATGTTAACGACCACAAAGCAAACATCTGATAACTGCATTCCAGCATCATTTCCAATGCACTGCTAAATAAAGAGACTTCTTATTGTGTGCCATAATTCGTCACAAACTCTTCCTTGTAGGCGTGTGTTTGACTTCCCGCTGAGTACAGCAGCAAACAGCTTGGATCTGATTGACTCATGTTCATTTCAGGGGAGATTTATTGCACAGTGACACACCTTACATGGACCTGGCACAGTTTGTCTGCTCAGAATAAGGTCAGGGATGATATGTGTGTGGGTTTGAACTTTATTGTTATATGCTTTATTGTTATAAGCTACATACATGCCGTTACATATGGTTACACACTGTGTGGCTAGCACAATGAAACTCTTAAATAAGAATAAAAATCAAACATAAGTGGATAGAGTGAATGAAATGGGACAGAAAATGCTCAAAAGTAACATTGTGTAGAACTGTTTTGCAGGCGCATGCATGAGAGTGGGTCAGTCTTAGCTGCATGATGTCCCGTTGTTCACTAGGTGACAGCAGTGAGTTCAACAAGAGGTTAAGAGGAACTTCACATCCTACAGCTCAACCTTAAACAAAAGGAGTCCTATGTTTCTATTCACCACTGGACTATGCAAAATGAACCACTGGTATGGAACTGGAGCTCAGGAGCCAGTGTCAGAGTCATGCAAATCTCCAAAGAGTTCTCTTGTTCAGCATTCACTAATAGATAACCAGAAATGTAGAACATTTTCCCACATTGCACACTGTTGGAAATATTTAGGTACAGTTGTGCTTTCAGGATCAAATGATTACAATCTTCAAACTTGCAAAAAAAATAGAAGCTTTACTTCTGGGAAGTTAAATGAATATCACAACGCATCTGTATGTGGATCAGTAGCTTTGCTTCACACATTTCAGGTGGGCGTTTGTTTCAATAAATGTGTGAAATCAACTAATATCTCTCTGAAGGAGCTAATTTGAGAAATGTATCTAACATGTATTGATTAAAATTGTTAACACCACCTCTAATGTAACCTCAGAAACAACAATTTGGTCATTCTGTCTTCTGACTGAAGTTTTCTTTTCGTGCGTCAGTGTGCCTACAGCCTGTGTGTGCTTTTTTTGTGTGGCTCATTTACTTTCTCTGAGTCAATCTGTTTCACTGTTAGGCTGCCGTCAACCTCTTTGTCTGCATTAGTGGTCACGAAAATTGTTTTTAAAACATTATGTCTGCAGGTCATTAAATGTCATATTGCTTTAAATATATTTATTTTAAGTATAAGCCTTTAAATGTAATTAAATAGTCTCAAATTTGAATTTGTGAGGTCTTGCCACAGACATTTTATCTACACTTACTTGTTGACAAAATGTAGATGAAACTCATTCACTCCAATAAACATATTTTACATAAAGTCTACCTATGCACAGTGCCATATGCTACTTACTTCACCTGTAATGCTTGAATTAAAAAAATCCAAATTGGTCCAAATTGTAAGAAATTATCTTGAAAAGGCCTTTAAGAATCATTAAATATAAGTGTCTGATACACGTAGACACCCTGTAAAAGCTTTCTGCATATTTCAAATTCAACAACTTGTAATAATAATAGCAAAATAAATAAATAAATAAATGGCATTGTAAAAATGGCATTTAACATTCAAGCTCAGAATTATATTACAATATTATGGAGAAACATTGGATAGGGCAGTCTCAGCACTGGAAATATTGAGGTTTACCTACAGAGGCCTTTTTTAAAAAAAAAATCTTCTATGTTTGAATTAAAAAAGTCTGATAAATAAAGTCACTTGATGTCTTTAGACACAAACATAGTTCGAGTATAGACAGCTGTGCATCTGTGCTCCTCAAAAAGAAGACACCGTAGAGATACACATGGGTGTAAAAATGACTGAATTTAATTTAGCTGGTTCAGTTTCAGGGTCCTGGTACTGTGCATTCTGGCTCCCTCTCTGATCACTTTAATTCTATTCATAATACCTGTGTTTTTCCTATAATAAGCAAGTCTCTTTTGACACCTGCCGGTATTAAAAGAGACCTTTTAAAAGTCAAAATAGCCTCATAAACCTAAAATATTGCTGTGATTGAACACATTATGCTGCCTTTATCATAGTTTTTTTTTTTTTTTTTAAATCTGACATTTGATTAACCCTCTTTTTGTGATTTCACCTGATGCCACAGAGAGCAGCTCTGCTCCCCTCATGCACCCAAAGACAAAGTGGCTGTTGCTTCGATCCCTGAGTCAATATTGACCACCAGCCAGAAGGGGAGAGAGGCAGCAGCAGCAGCTGGGAGAAGGACAGCCAGGAGACCATCATCATCAGCTCTCACACACACACACACACACACACACACACACACACACACACACACACACACACACACAGACATATAGAAACCATCTGCACACTGACAGTATGATGTAGTTATTGACTTGCAGCTGCTGAAATGTAGTTTCATATATGTAACACAATTTTAACTATTTGTGGGCCATCAGTTAGCGTCTGTCGCTTTAGTTTGTCAGGTGTGTTCCATCGCGTTGACTCTAGTCAGCACTTGCCAGCTTTTTCAGCCAATTCATCTTGAATTGGTGTAGGAAATGATGGAGCCTGTCAGTGGGTGAAATCATTTTGAGGAGCAGTTCAGCTCTGTTTACAAGAAGAGAAACAGAAGTGAGTGTCAAAAGGGAGAGAATGAAACAAACTTATTATGGGAAAATATATTTTTTTAATATCATTTGGGCTCTTTAGCAGGAATAGTCTGTTATTGTTTGCTAGGGCACTGTAAATATCTTTTGGTCTTTCAACATTGGATTGTGTTGTTGTTGTGCTCACCAGCTAACCAGCGTCTCGGATCAGTCATGTTGGTTGTCTAGTGTCCCTTATTGAATGATGAATACAGACTACTGCTGCCTGCTGTTAGTTATTTAGTTAGTTTTTTCCTCTCAAGAGCAGAACATTCGTGCTAGTTGTCCATTGGCTGTGGTCTTTGCATTGTGTTCAAGTGCAACTTTTTGGCCGAGACACAGGCGATGTAAGGCAACGCAACAGTTGGTCTTCACCGCCACTTCTACTTTGGTGTCAGTTTGGTTTGTAGACCCTAAAAGATTGGGTTTGGTTGGGGTTTGGGGGGGGGGGCACAACAAAGGGTTCCTCTACAAGTTTTGACCATTAAACAATTTCCTCCACTGAGGTGAATGTATGCATGTATATCTTGCCTTATCTACATTAGTTTTTGACTTAAATGTCTTTAATTTTGTCCTTTATCATGTTCATGTTAATACTGGGGGGAGAAATGCATGTTTTAAATATTTAGAGGGACAAAAATTTAACCCCATGTCTGTTACTGAACTACTGAGAGTTCATGACCTTTGCCGTCAAACATTTCCTTCATATTTTCTCCAGAGTTGTAAAATCACAGAATTGTTTGCCACTTGTACTGTGAACGTACGTAAAAGAAGACTTGCTCTGACATTAGCTGTATCAGGGGTTGGCTTGGCTCAGTAAAGGTGTGGGAGTATCAAGCCGTTTATATGATGTCAAGGGTCATACTGCCCTAACAGACATCACAGTATTTTCTTTCATTTCTGAAAACCTGAGCTTCATGGGATGGAAAATCCCAAATCTGCTGTGTCTCTTCGGTGTTTCTTATCAGCTGCTCCGTCACTGTAAGAAAACAAAACAAAGAAATACTACACGAGAAAGACGTTAAGACGTAACCAAACATCACTGAGACAGAAACCAATTTGCCGTGCAGTGACTAACAGCCAATACCTCAAAGCTGCTCTGATCTGACATGATTTAACAAAAGAAAAGAGGAGGAAAAGCTCAATCCTTGACTACACACACACACCTCTCGCATGAAGAGCAAACAGAGCCGAGAGACTTTCAAGTTCTTGGGTTTGATTCAAACCTGCAGAAACACTCTGTCACTCACACACACCCTGCTGTGGTGTGTGTTGACAGAGTCGACATACACAGACACACAGTACACACGCACACTGTCAGTGCTACAGACTGGGAGACCTCCTAGTGTAGGATCATTCACAGGTCATATTTATGGATTGGGAGGAGAGGATGGAGGCCAGCGCTTTCCACCACTTTCCTCTTCTGTATATCACACTTGTATCAGACACCTGCAAACAGAGATGTCCTCTGTGTGTGTGTGTGTGTGTGTGTGTGTGTGTAGGTGGTGGGTGTAGTGATGACATCTTAATGTGCTGATAGAGATCAAAACTGTGGCTCCAGCTGATGTGACGCAATCAAAGCACAAGTGGAAAAGTCTGATCACTGATGGATTTATAACAGATAAGCTTAATGACCGGTGATTTTTGATAAAATAGACAGAGGATTTGCATGATTAATGGCGTTTTGTGTGGGTAGGTGGGATCTTTAGACTCTTATCTTTTAATTTTAGAATTTGGGCTCTCCTAAGAAGACAGTTTTTATCTTGCCAACACTTCCTGGTTGAGTCAACTGAGATATTTTTCCTACAAAAACTTGGCCTGAACTATGTGTCCCCTGTTAATGCTGTGACCTTCTGAAGTTTTGTTGTTACTGTGAGTTTGAACTTACTTTTCATTCTTGCTGTTAGTTTTATATAAGCATTTTGTTGGTCTCAAACATCAGTGATATTTCCAGCTGTATTTGTGGCAACAAAACTCTGTATTTTTCATCAAGACATCGAGACATTTCCACCATGTTTGTGTCGAGAAACGGGTATTTTAAGTTCAAACATAAATGGGATTTTCTAAACAAGTGGTTGTCGAGCCTAAATCTGACCACACATTAACCACAATGTTGTCACAACATAAAATTGACAACTGTAATGTAAACAAATTAAACATGTCATGGTTATGGTTTACAGACACTTCCATTTATTCCTTGTTTGTTACACCACAAGAGGAAACCTACTGATGATGCTGGCTTGATGTTATGATCATATTTTCAGGAGCATATTATCATGAAGTTGTTTGTGGAAGAGCTCATTTTATTCCATTGTTATCTGAAAAAAACTGACAACATGTCATTTTTACACACGTGTTGTACATTTCAAGCAAAAGAGATGGGCTATGTGTTAACTAGTGACCTTCTGAGGTGCTCGTAAGCATATTATTGTACATTTTGACTGAACCAAATTGCGTAGCTGTTTCTCTGTGTTTCCAGTCTTTGTGCTAAGCTAAGCTCACTGGCTTCTGGCTGTACCTTCATATTAAATGTACACAGACAGAGAGAAGTGTATCAATGTGATATAATTCTTGCAAGAAAGGATATAACTTATTTCTCCAAATCTTAAAATATTCTAACACGTCTGCCTCTTTTTTCCCAGATACAGACAACTGCAGAATTTAACAACAAGCACTCATCTCCAGTCTCTGAGGAGAGAAATGAGTGGTCGGAGAGTTCATGTTGAGGGTAAGGTCCAGCTCAGTCTGTGGAACGGGACATGGCCGCTGGTTCCTGAATCTCACGCACACAACATGTAGACTTTACCCTTTTTTATTTCAGCCATTTTCGAAATGTTCCGGTCCATGCATCGACCAGGCTGTGGGGTGAGGAATGAGAGGTCATGAGAGGTCAGTGGAGACAACGACAAGCAGCCAAGCACATCTTGAGCCAACATCAGTAACTCACAGTGAGTCCCTGAAGCCAAAGTATTAAAATGACACAGAGAACAGGTGGACGCTGGCTGGATCCGGGTTTAGGGCCGAGTCAGTTTAGTGAAGTTAGGCCACAAATGAAAGAAATAACTGCTTTCTTTCTTCCTCGCATTATTCCTTTAGTACCACATTGATTCATTAAAACAAAGAACAAAAAATATTTTTACTCCATAACAGCTTTCTGATGGTTTATCCCACCTGAGCATTGCTGCAATATTAACTTTCAGCACAGCAGGTGTGATGACCCACAAAGATAGAAAGTAAAGTGTTTAATTCCCAAGCAGTTTCATTCTTGAGCTTTGAAACACTCAGTTTTAATTTTTAAGCCAATTTTGATGATGAATCCACAATGTTTGGTTATTTTGGAACCTTAGCTGACATGTCAACAAAGCAGGTTTTTTTTTAAATACAAAAATGTATGCAAGTTCACAATTCCAGGTCACTTGCATGCCCACTGGTAGACTCTCCAGTTTTAAGCAGTGACTCACAGCACGCAAACTTTTTTTTTTGCTCATGAGCCTTCAACATCAAGCAAAAGTTTAACCTGAGGATCACAGGTTGTTTATGTCTGAGTAGAGAGCAGTTTTAATAGTTTGTAGAAGTCTGAAGAGGCAAAACTATCCTTCATAAAAGCATATGAAAGCAAAATTTGCAACAAAACATACATTTTCAGGGGAAAGATTTTTTTTTCTTCTTTCCTATCTTGTTACTCATACTTATCTTGCAGTTCCTTAGAGAAATAAAACCAGACGTTAGGAACCTTTGACTTAAGGCCTAGACACACCAAACTAACATCAAAGAACAAGTGGCCATGAAGGCCGACTGTTACATCCCCTCAGAACGCCTGTGACAAAGACTACAGCCAACAGCCGAAGCGCAGGTATGTTCTTCGCTTGTGAGAAGAAAAAACTCCCCATAAATGTAGACCAAACTGTGTAGACAGAGGTAATCTGTCTTCATAATCTAAAAAGGGAAATTGGGAGACCGACAGGACAGTTTCAAGATGCTATATTAGCACATTAACAATAGAACCTGACATTGAAAGAACAATTGATATTAACTACGCACTAGCGAACAAAGCAAACAATTACGAATTGTTTCTCCTTAAGAGCTCAGTGGCTAGAAAGGATAATAATCTTACCTAAGGGGCACGTGGTGGCTCAGTGGATAGAGCTGGTGCCCCATGTATAGAGGCCGTGTCCTTGCTGCAGTGGCTGCAGGTTTGATTCCAGACTTGGTCCTTTGCTGCATTTCGCCCCCCTTCTCTTTCCCCCTATCACACTTGTGCTGTCCAATCAATTAAAGGCAAAAATGCCCCAAAAATATCTTATATAAATATCTCTAATATAACAGTCATGCTCTCCTGACTTTAGTCTTTTGTTTACTTTCCTTACTTCCATTTTTCTTCTTGTGCACTGAGCTGAACTGACAAATCAGGGTGATTTCACTTACTGAAGGGCTCCACTGTCAGTGATGCAGATTCAACCTGCTGAATCAGCAGAAAAGCAGCCGACAAAGATAAAATAGTACCAATGGTTTGGGACACATAGCAAAAACTAGTGCGACAGACATTCAATGACAGCCCGCAATGACCAACGTCCAACCATCGGCTTGGTGTGTCAAAGCCCTAACAACAGTTTTGTGGCAGAGGACAGACACCCATCTGTTTATAATTTTGAGGTCTTTTTGTTACATGCTGGCTCTACGGCATGTAGGATTAAGATAAATCTACATATAGCTATACAATTGATACATTTTAATGCAGTTTTTGGTATAATTACAGGAAACAGGTAGACCATCTTAGCCCTGGATGGTCTCTGTCCCCATGGTTGCTCAACCCGCGTGTCACCGATCTGTGTAAAAACGTTAATGGGCAGTGTGTGTTCCATGTCGCGCTCCAGCGCTCAGGCCGATTTCACAACACAGCCTGTGTACTGGATAAACTGGAGGTTATTTTGCAGTTTGTTATTATTTGTTGTTAATGGTTGACAGATTTTAAATGGAGACATATGAAAGTGCCAGAAAAATGTCACCAAAGTGTTGCTACCCAGAAGTGGAAAGGCTACTGTTACTTGTCTAATTATTACCTCTCATATAAAGATGTTCTTTGATTTTTTCGGGGCTTAGATTTATGTGTATTGTCAATTAGATTTAGACAGATGTGTATTTTTGTTTAAATTGGTGTCACTTATTAACACACCTGTGGCAACAAACTCAATTATTATGACTTTTTTTCTGCTTCACATGTATTCTAAGATCATCTCTCTTTCCTTTACCTTTAACCCAGCATAACTCCAGTTTCAGACCAATATCTAACTTTTACTTTAGCACTCTGTTCCCCTGCGATTGTGTGAAAACATTTAGTGTCAGACCACAAATGACCTCATTTATTCTGTTATTACGAAAATCAATCAGTTTCTTTGGGCCCTAAAAACTAACAGTGAGTCATTAAAGTGCCACCTGGAGAAGACAGAGCTGCAGACAGACTGTAATTTATCTGTCTCCACTGTGTTATCAACTTTACCTGCATAACACAGTAGCTTCAGCGCTTTACTGGAGTGAAGTGCAGCTTGGAGTTTAAAATTCAGGGCAACTTTATAAAAAAATAGTAGCTAGTTTTAAGAGTGTAATCTGCGTATGACACTTAAAGCTGCAGCAGACTGTTTGATGACCCAGTAGAACAAAATGAAACTTCACAGGGAACAGTGTCTCATGGGCTTAGCAGTGGCTTGTTGATGACCTTAATGTTTTTTATCTTCTCCTGTATTGTAACTGTTATATTAATATAATATTGGTTATATTCAAATCAATCAATGGTAATAGTTATCTGTGAGGCTAAACTTCTACTAACAAGTCTTGCTGCTACAGATTACCTCTGATGCTAATAGGTTGAGGGCAATCCTGTGTATTACTAATGATCAACCACACTGATACTACACTGAAAGATTACATGTCTAACCAATAATTGCCTAAGTATCTCATTGTAAACCACCATGCATATTTTCAAAAGAGGTCTGCAGCTTCTGTGTTTAAAGCAACATTGTGTTTGCAGAAAGAGTAAACTGTCTTTTTTTCTCATGTATCTCCTTCATTAGAACAGGACCAAGTAAGAAACTATACAGTGAGCGTCTGAAAAATATTCTATAATCAAACCAATGATTACACCTGTTTTAAATCAAAATTTTAAAAAAGGATTTTCTTTAAAAAACAAAAAACAAAACAAAAACAGAGCCCACTTATGGATTATATCTGTTTCTATGCCAACTGATACCCCAAAACCAGTGGTGTAGTGGTAGTTGATGAGATAGGTGCACTACTATTGATATGTTATAGAGGAGGAAATGGATCGACTCTCATATACTTCAATTACAACGTGGCTAATATAGGTGGATACGCTCTAAACAGCCAAAAAAGAGGTTGGTATTTCCTGTACACCTGTGTATTCTCTCCACTACACCACTGAATAAAACTAACCTGACATACAGGATGGTGATCTTAGATCCTGGCCCCTGATCAATTTTCTGGCTCCAACTTTTTACTGATATGTGACATTTTATTCAACACATCATAAAATACATAGATATTCTTATTACCTCAATACAATTTGGGATGTGATTATAAAATATATATATAAATGTAATATTGATATATTTATGAGTCCAAGGCTTCAGAAAGCATATTAATCAACCAATGTGATTTTAAAAATAATGTTTAATGTTTTTGCAGTGTTTATGTAGTTCTACAGTTATGCGATTAAGATTACAATACAAAAAATGAAGATATATTGTCAGTGCAAAAATATCATTTTAACCACTGAGTCTTATTTCATATGAAATACAGGCTTTTAATTGAGAGCGAAAGTCAGTTTCTAGACTTTCCTCATGTCACCTAGTTTTAACTACAAAGTATATTTTCCCTCTAACAACTGAAATGTAATGCTGTCTATGAAGTCTGCATCACTTCTGACATACAAAGTGATCTTAACATAGCCTATAGACTGAACTAATATGAAGCTGCAGCATACCAACACATCAGCCTCCACAGTAATGATGAACAATGTATAGGCTAAGTGCATGTGTTTAATTTGTGTGTGTGTGTGTGTGTGTATGTGTGTGTGTGTGTATGTATATTTTGCGCTTTAAGTTTGATATGTTTTTTTCTCAGTGTGAACAGGTGTCAGTTTTTAATGTGAAATGATCCACATTCCGTGTAGCACTTCGACCTTTTTAATTTTTTAAAAAATATTAATATTTTAAAAATATTTTTCATTTCAACATTTTCAACATGTTTTCATCTAAAACTACTACAACACGCTCTAACAGAGCTCATGTATACCCCTGAGTTTAATATTGAAAAGTCTTCAGCTCACCCTGAAAATCGCAGCGGTTTTGCAGATTTAAGTTTTAAGATCCTCAGCAGTGATATGAAGCAAACTCAGTTATTGATGGAGCCTACTTTACTAAATAATCTACTAAATAATTAGTTTTGACTATATTTAAACTACATGGAGAATAGAGAACATTATATTTTTTTATTTGATGTTTGCAAATACATCATGTAAAAATTAAGTTTGTAGAAGACACCTTGAACATCGCATTGCACCTGTTACTGTGAGTTCACCCCTCAGCCCATTGAGCGTATAAAGAGGATAAACAGCTCTGTTATTGTTTTATTTAGGCTACGAAATACCTCAACGAGGCAACAAAAGTGAAGGGGCCCCCAATTAACCTCACTCTGCTCTTACATTAATGATAAAGGGTTAGTGTAACACTTGAGTAAATTGGAGGTTTATGGGTCCTTTTCTAAATTTGCAAAGTGAGATAAAACAGAAGCGTTTCATTTAACAATTAAGGGGACCAAATAATGTATATTGTGTCGTGTCATTGTGCGCAGATAAGACACAACTGAGACAATTTAAAAAATGTTTGAGCAACGTTTTCAGTGTATAGGCTGCTGTAAATTATTCAAATTATTATAACACAGGCTACTAGAGTCAGTTTGATGAGTGATTATTATTACCCAACAAATTAACAGGGACAGTAATAACAGCTCGTTCACACCTGTACCATTATCCCATTAAGTAGCCAAATAATGACACACTTGTATAAAATAATAAATTAAGTCACCTAATATGTAGGCTAAACAAAAGCGTCTACGCGCACAACAACTTCTACAAGGCATTAGGCTACAATAAAAGACCCAGCGGTGTGAATATGTGCAGCTCCCCTTTCTTAAAAGTCTTTATGGCATATACAACAGGGTCCAAAGTCCATGAAAGTTTTGCTGATAAGAGGAGCCAATAAAAGCAGCAGTGCAGCAGTGTAAACACATGTCTACCTCGGCCCAGAGCGGGCCTTATTCAGTGGATTTACATAAGGCTCCCATCAGCCGGCCCACTCATTACCACGTTTTATATCCCCCTGCACTCAGAAAGCATCATGACAAAGTAGCTCCATCCTCCCCTTCAACAGGGAAGTGAAGCAGCTTCTCGGAGCAGGTGTCCGCACCCGTAAACACTGGAGCAGAGAGGAAGAAAGGGACTTTATTTTTTTTTACTTTTTTAAAAGTTGATATCTACATTCTTCCTCTCCCCTTCTGCTGCAGCGCGCACACAGCAGGCCTATATGTCGTGTTTTTAATGTTCTCTAAAATGGTATCCAAGCTGACATCCCTTCAGCAGGAGCTCCTCAGCGCCCTGCTGGACTCAGGAGTTACCAAAGATGTTCTGATCCAGGCCCTGGATGATATGGACCCCAGCCCGCCGGGTTTTGGAGTAAAACTGGAGAGCCTGCCTATGTCCCCGGCTCCCCCTCAGAGCGGCAAGATGAACGGGGCGGACGCCGACTCCAAGCCGGTCTTTCACACGCTCACCAACGGCCACAGCAAGGGCAAGCTGTCCGGGGACGAGGGCTCCGAGGACGGGGACGACTACGACACACCGCCGATACTGAAGGAGCTCCAGTCGCTCAACACGGAGGAGGCCGCGGAGCAGAGGGCGGAGGTGGAGCGCATGTTGGCGTGAGTTTTACTACTTTATCTGACTTTTATTTTAAGTGTCAAAACTAGTTAAAATTAAGTCAAATCCCAATATGAGGAAGGGAAAATAAGCGTTTATTTTGTTTATTATAGCGCACTTCTCTCTCTCTTAAAAAAAAAAAAAACAAAACATAAAAAGAAATGGAAAATAACGCATCGGCCTGACCCTTTTAACTAATAGTGCTATCCCTTCATTGTTTACAATTTTAAAATGCCCCGCCACGACTCTGTTTTCAGATTCTGGTTACTAATTATCCACATGGATTATTATTTCTTTACCTTTACAAAATATCAGCTGAACTTAGAGCCTATTTATTATTAACTCCCCACTCCACCTCTCCACGATAAAAATCCGGCGAGGGCTGACATGCAGAGAAAGTGAATCGACGCAACTTCTCGCTGAGAATTTAGGATAAAAAAAAACCCCAAAACAAAACAGGTTTAATAAATATGTTATAGATATGTATGCCATGCGAAATAATAATAATAGGCTAATGATAATAATAATAATAATAATAATAATAATAATAATAATAATAATAATAATAATAATATACTTTAATTAGCCTTAATTGCAGATATACTTAATGAAAATTAAATGGTATTACGTTTTCCATTTATCCATGTAACAGTAAACTCATCATGAAAAAAAAAAGAAAAGAAAAAGGAAAGATCCTAAATGGACATCATTTCACATTACACATTTAATTTTAATTTTCTCCATTCTGACCACTCGATTCAATGTAAAACTAATATTTAAGGCTCTTACACGGACCGGAAGAATATCAAAACTAACCCACGTGTAGTTAACTTATTATTAATTTTATTCTATAAATCATCAACTGAAAGATACACAGTGGCGTGTGATTAGAGTGAATGGAGATCTGGTTATTCATTGTCAAAAGTTATAAACTAACATCTCCCACTTAACCCGCAGACTTAGATGTAGGCCTCCACATTCTCCAAAACAAACAGACGTGTGTAGATTTGCTATAATTGCCGATGTTAGTGTGTCTGGGCCTGCTAATCTCGGACTGCGTTTTTACTGCGAGTATTTTTTGTTACACTTTTCTAAATAATAATGTGGACCTTAATTCTACAGGTAAGAGCATGATTTTGATACATTTATACATAGAGTCAAAGTTCATATAAATAAGCAGTTGTGAATTTTTTAAAGTGAAAAGAAAAACTTTTTTGTGCTGAATTCCGTTTTTTTGATCTCTAATTTTACAGACAAGTGTGACTAGAAATCCTGATCTCAAATTATACTTGTATATGTATTATACTTATATACATCTGCACATTGTCTGAAAAATGATTTTGTTTTTCTCCTTTTCATTTAAAAATGTGTACGTATGTATAGGGGCCTAAATATACATTTAAGTTTTTCAGTTAAAAAAAAATAGTAAAAAATATATAATAAAAATATGAATACAAATATAATAAAATAAAATAAATTGATGAATATATTTTTACCTGGGTGATATCACAGCTTTTGTAAACCAATCTGATGTTTTGTCACACAGTTTTGGGGCCCTTTTTAATTTGGATTTGTATGTACATGCTTACTGCATATTTACACAAACCTACTCTGACGGTTTCCAGGCTGAAATAGTATGTTTAGGGGAAAAATACTAAGTCCATGTTTCTCAACCTGCCTGAATCCACTTGAACTAACCTTTGAAAATATTTACAGCCTATTGAACGGGCTACAATGATAAACGGGTCGTCAGTGAGGGGACTTGTTACCCTTTAAACTTGAGGCCTTGAAAAACAGTGACGCTAAAGGAAAGAAACAAGCTTGAAACAAGTGTGTTTGAGTATTTATTTGTAAATTTACTTAAAGGTGCAACAGAAACATTTAATATTAATAAAACTACTAAAATCGTCCCTGTTACATAAGGCTTTTAGTCATATATTTAGAGTAATTTAACAGCATGACATAGACCAAAAAGCTTTATTTCAGTCATAAAATGTACATGGTGGTTTTGGTCTTTATGAGTTCCCTCTTAAAGCTGTCGAAGTTCAGCTGGGAAATTATTTTTTTCTGCTCCTGTGTTTTATCTGAACCCAGAGAGGATCCATGGCGTGCTGCCCGCATGATCAAAGGTTACATGCAGCAGCACAACATCCCCCAAAGGGAGGTGGTGGACGTCACGGGGCTGAACCAGTCTCACCTCTCCCAGCACCTCAACAAAGGCACGCCCATGAAAACACAGAAGCGAGCGGCCCTCTACACCTGGTATGTCAGGAAACAGCGGGAAATTCTCAGACGTAAGTTAATATTTGAGTTTCTCACAGTTTGGCCCTGGCCTGTTATATGTACAGTAGTTTGCAGCAGCACGGTGCTTTATTTGGGTTTGGATATCAAGCTAGGCTGAACATTTCCTCATCATGTTGAATGACATATACATGCACCTACAGCAATATCCCTGTGTTTTCTATTGAATTTTCAAAATGCATTATAAAGAAAATTATTTATTTAAAGGATAGAAAACACACAACTGTCATGTGTCTTACTACTCCTTTTACAAATCTGTCTTCGCCTTTGAAAGGTGTTTTGTTAAATAAATCTCTTCTTGTTTTTGCAGAGTTCAACCAGGCAGTGCAAGGCTCTGGCAGCAGCATGACAGACAAAGGCAATCAGGATCCGATGTTTTTTTTCCCAGAGTTCAATCCGTCCAGTCAGGGCATGGGCCAGCCTGGTGAAGAGGTCGGCAGCGAACCCTCCTGCAAGAAAATGAGACGTAACCGTTTCAAATGGGGGCCTGCTTCCCAGCAAATCCTGTACCAGGCCTACGAACGACAGAAGAACCCCAGCAAGGAGGAGAGGGAAGCTTTGGTAGAAGAGTGCAACAGGTAAACTTTACAGCTTCCTCTACCTTTGCAGAAAAAGAACAGAATAAATATCTTTACTGTTCACTCGTGGAAATTTATCTTTGGCCTCATGTAGACATCAAAGCTTCACAGGCAGTTATACACATAAATATTTAAAAATCTTCCCCTGCCATGGGTAAGAATACATGAAATAGTCATTTGCTAGTAGGATGAATGAGGATGAAATAAAGGATTTCTTAAAGATGTTTGTCATTGCTGTGGGCACCCTGTATCTTCCTCCTGAAGGGAGTTTTTAAAATTCACACAAACAAAAAACAGTACATTACTCAAACAACATCAACTCAATTTTTTCTCCTCCTACATCTGTTTTCTGCAGAGCTGAGTGTCTCCAGAGAGGCGTCTCCCCCTCTAAAGCTCAGGGCCTCGGCTCAAATTTGGTCACTGAAGTACGTGTCTATAACTGGTTCGCAAACCGGCGTAAAGAAGAAGCCTTCAGGCAGAAGCTGGCCCTGGACGCCATCAATGTGCCGCCCCACAGCATGAACCCTCTGCTGTCACACAGCTCGCCACATCATCCCCAGAGCAGCGCTTCACCTCCAAGTAAGATGCCGGGTGGCTTTGCTTTGTATGTACTTAAGCATCACAGAGAGCAAACAGGATGTGTCATGAAAAGTGATTTTACTCAACACTTTCAAACAAAAGACTGTCTCAAAATTAGTGCAGAACTAGAGATACCGTCATTTTTATTCCACACATTCTTCGTCAAAACCTGGTGCCTATATTACCCACAGTGCACAATACTTTCCAAGACCTGTAAACAGACTTAAACCCTTTGGAATCTGGATCGACATCAGTCCTCTTGCTCTGCATTCAGACACCTTTCCCAAGCTATTTGACCCTCTAAAACCTGAGTAGATCGGTTGAATTTCCTTCAAAAACATGGGGAAAAAAGACATTGACCAACTTGACATGAAATGTCCCACAAATTACAAAAAATTAGTAAAAGGGAAGTAAAGAAAATTACCTAAAAATTAGTTTGTTAGTAGTTTTTTTTATAGGGGAGGATGATGAAAAAATTATTCCAAAATGTCCAGAAAACCATATTTATAACATGATAATTGTCTATATAAAATTATGGTACAGATATTCCATAATAAAATAGATATTTATAAAAGTCCTTTTTTTAAAAAAAAAAAATGTTCAGCACTTTCTCTTCAGGTAATTTTCTTTAACTTTGTTTTTCTTTTTTTTGTGCTAATTTTGGGCCATGTCTTATTAAGTTTCTTGTTGCCTTCTACCATGTTTTTGAAAGAAATGAAACTTTTTTTTCATGTTTCAGAGGTTTAATTTCAAAAATTGATCATATTCCCTTCAAATGTCATGCATGATTTATTGCTTATGTTGAAACATTCCACATAAGTGACCTTGAATACTCATGATAATATCCCCTAACATCAATTTATAGAGGAAATTTATGCCAACATTTTAGATAACGGTGCAAAAAAAAAAAAATGTATGCATGATTTAATTTTCTTTGGTGTGAATATGCCGTCAGAGAAGGTTAGCAGTGCAGTTGATGTGATCAGAGAGGCAGAGAAAGAGGGGACAAGTGATCAATGAGTGTGAGTGAGTGAGCTGAGCAAATGCCATTGTTATTCTGATCTTTGAAAACACACTGAGAACAATCCACATTGTACCTGCAATCTCCACTCCAAAGTCAGCATGGAGAAGCATGACACAAAGGGCAGCAATCCTGTGACAGGCCAGGGTCAGGCCAGGGTCAGGGAGCGAGGAAAGATACATCCAGATTACCTCGAACATAACGCCGTCATTTCCACATTTCCTCCACCCTTGCAGGTTGCTAAACACTCTGCTCACAGAGTCTCCAAAACAAGGAAATGCTGTGCGTTACTGCTTTGACCATTTAACCCTGACCTGATGTTTGCATTCGGAGTAATTAGTATTGACTGAGTCTACCTGGTGTATATGACATAAACACAAAGCTGATAGGCCTCATGGAGCATTATCCTCCATGCCATCACTCACCCTCCATAAAACTGATTTGAGAGTCTCACTCGGAGCCTATTGTTGTCCTCTCGTGTTCGAACACGAGGCAAGCTTTGAAGGGAAAACAAACTGTTTGCTTTGGCTTGCTCTTTTACCTTTGGTGATTGTCTGTTTGCTTGAGTTTTTTGTTGTTGTTGCCCTGCACACCTGACCAGCCATTGAACTCAGGTTGCCAAGCCAGAGGGGTCAGCAATAAGGTTGCAGAAGGGAAGGGTCGGTGCATGGTGTAAAAAAAAAAAAACCATAGCTGGCTGCTTACAAGGTGTCCTGCTGGCATCCTGCCGACAGCATCAGCTGTTTTTCAGTGTCAGCCCCTGGCCTGACAATAATATCCCAGCGGGGCGTCTCATTGCGTTGCTAGGGCACGGCCTGTATTATGCATGCTTAATGGACAATTAAAATCCTTTGCTACTACATCTCCCAGGCCTTTGATAAGGGGCTCCTCTGACTTCTACTCTCTATACTCTCCCTCAGCAGGAGGCCCCATTGTCTGTGGTGTATTAGAAGACTGCAGTGACTGTAGCCTAGGTTCATTTATCTCTGCCAGGCCTTGAGGAGGACTGATTTTAAAGCCTCCCCCTCATCTTTATGGGCTCTGGTATAGCTGCCGAGCCTGGGTGCAGACTCGGAGCAGCAGGAGCTGTCCACTGGGGTATTGGCTCTTTTCTGGCCAGACAGGACTGATGACCCCTTCTTCGCCTACAGAGAAAGCTAGTAACCCCCCTTCTCCTTAATCCGTCCCTCGCCACACCTTCAGTCATACAAGAGAGGTCACTGCTGGGTCACATCAAAGGATCTCCTCTGACTTTGGGAGTTTTTATTGATTCTGTTGCAGTTCGTTGAACAGTCGGTCACAACTGGATAGACAGTCAAACAGTGTGACGTGCAGTTTTGGTGGGGCACTTTTTGACTTTTAGAAATGAAACTGATCTCGGGCAGATTACATAGTTTGTCAGCAGGCATATGTGTGCACACGCCTGTGTTTTCCTGTACAATATTTACTTACTGGTTCTCCACTAATAACGTTTGCTGAGCTCAAGTAATCCACTTTATTTACGCCATTTTACTTTGAGGTATTAATCTCTGCTAACAAGTTAATATCATAAATTATGTTGAGTAAATCAATTTACAACTGGGCGTTAAAAAACAATGGATTTTCTTATTCAAATTATGCATTATGATCAAGATGTTGTTGATTGCACTTAAACAAGTATTTCAATTGTATGTTATTCCTTTACATTTCACAGGGAAATATTGTGATTTTTTTTCATCACTATCTTTATTTGACAGCAAAAACCTCTCAGGTTTAAATTTTACATTACACAACATGTGGCATTCTTACAAAATACAATGCATTGTAAGGATTAAAGGAGCAGTGTGTAGGATTTAGTGGCATCAAAAAGGCATCTAGCGATGAGGATTGCAGACTGGATCCAGCTGAATCCTCTCTCATGTATTGAGTGTGAACTCCTGATGAGGGTTTTTTTTTAGTGTTCATTGTTCAGCAAGTTTTTACCAGAAGCCAAATTATCCGCAGAGGTCTCTTCCTCTCCAAAACAAACAGACAAGAAGTCTAGACACAGGGTTAAGTGATGATGGCACTAAAATAAGAATTTCATTTTTTAATGCACTGAATATGTGAACGAAAAGTACATTAACCCCATCACTGTGCCCGAGTAAAATCTTTAGGTACTTGTATTTTCCATTTTCTGCCATTTCATACATTTACTTCATTACATGACAAAAGGAAATATATACTTTTTACTGCATTGCATATATTTGACAGCTTTAGTTTCTTGTAGTTTGTGGTTACTTTTAAAGGATTTTACATGACAAAAAGAACACGAAATAGCCTTACAAAGTACAGTTCTTGGATTGTTTTATTTAGGTTGAAAGAGGTAAACTTATTCAATATTTCCCCAGATAAATGCAAAGCAAATTGGTGAATTTATACAAGAGAAATTTGTTTTTTTTTCTATCCAATCACATGAATCATCTCCCCAGGTTTATCTTGTAACCTACAGTAGTGTCAGACCTACCACATTTGTTGGCTTGGGCAAGCTTCCCCTGCCACCCCAACCCCCACTATACATAAAATAAAATAAAATAGAATACAATAAAATAAAAGCCTATCCATTTATTACAAACAATAAAAATAATAATTAAAAAATGTACATTGTACTAATACGTCTGTACATTTGGTTGCATAGTCTTTTAAATGCAGGACTTTTACTTGTAATGGCATATTTTTAGATTAGCACTTCCTAGGCCACTGGTAACATGGCAGTTAAAGCACCATAAAACAGTGTCACTGCCGTGTAAGCTGTTTGCACGTTTCAAAAGTAGCAGACTCAGAAGTTCCCGATCGGACACAGTAGTGGGGGGGTTGTCCGTGGGTTGTGTTGCTCTCCGCCACCTCAGGCTAGCTTGAAACAAGTCACACACACACACACACACAGAAAGAGATGGCCTAGCTCTGCACTTTCCAGTGCTCTGTCTCCCAGAGAGCCACAAAGAAGAGCCGGGATACGTCCTGCAGAGACCCAGGAGGTCTGTCTTATGCAGCGGCACTTCAATGAGCACTGCCTGGGGTTGGGGAGGCATGCTTTGATATTACATGGGTCACACAGGGAGCTAGTGCCTTTTAAACCTGCTGAAGGTCCTTGCTACCACTCCCCTTCTGGAGTTCTCGCCCTCCCCCTGCTCTCTAAAGGACGCCTCTGTTTTTCATGGCTTGTCCCATCTGGCCAGATTATACTTTTAGTTTTACAGAATCCCCCAAGATAAAAAAATCTTCAGAGTGCCTCTAGAAAACCCGCTTTCTAGAAACTCTGAGTCTCTTCATTTAGATTGTAGAAGTTCTTCCTACTTATTCTGAGGTTCCCTGCAGCTAGAATTACTGCTGAACCCAAAGAAACAAAACTGGCCTGAATAGCATCCTTTCCTCCCTCTGACACTTTAAGAGGTCGCCTAGTACTGAGATAACTGCCTTTTTATGAGCCCTTCTCTATTCTGTGGCAATGGGGGTCATGAGTCCAATGGAGTGCTTTATTGTTCTGCGGCAGTGTTTACAAGGCATGGTCGAGTGTTGTGGGGTGGCGAGTATGTTTCAGAAGACAATATGAAGTCTGTGGGCTGGACAAAATGGACGACAGGTAGTTTAGCAGTTGAAATATGGTGCTGTGGCTTCAGACATTTGCTGTGTCTGTATTTTAAGTGTCAGTAGTTTAAGGAGCAGTTCAACATTACGGAAAATATGCTTGTTTACGTTCTTGCCTTGAGTTAGCTGAAGATTAATACCACTCTGTCTGACCATGTCTGACTTCTAAAGGAACAGTTTGTAGGATCAGGTGGCATCTAGCACGAGAGATTGCAGAAGCTTCTCCCATGTGCCAAACATGAACTCCCAGTAGGCATTTTATCAACTTTCATTATTTGGGAGGTTTTAATTTGGAGCTTTTTTATTCTCAGAGATATCTTCCTCTCCATAAGTAATGGACCAGATGATTAAAACTGGTAAAAACATAAAGCAGTTTCATGCTACAAATCAGTTTTTCTCTAATGCTGTTTGGCATGCTGCTGACAGGCCACTAGCCCAGCACCTGCTAATGCTCACCTTTTTACTCTGATGACTTAAGATCCAGACATTCAGGAAGTTTTGAGCAGGAGCTGAATTATCCACAAAGTAGTCCTCCTCTCCAAAACAAACTGAACCAGTGATTTAAACTGGTAAAAACACAGAATAAAGTAGTTTTATGTTACAAATCTTCTCATACTGTTAACCAGGCTGAACTAACCAGGGTGGCCGATGCAAAAACATGAATGGCCCTAACTAGAGCCAGTGTTTGCTTTGTCCGTTCTGGGCTACAGAAATGTTGCGGTGCAACATGGCAATCTCTTTAGACGAGTACACACTCTCTAATGGCTCTGGACCTTCTAATAGTGGCAAAAACACAATAATTCCTATTTTATTATACACCAAAGAAAATACACTTATAATATTGTATTCCATCTCTGCCTATATATCCTCCTAAATGCTACACACTGGACCTTTAAATCTAAAGATGGAGCCTAAAGACAGTTAGTTTAGCACAAAGACAGGAACCGAGGAAAGAGCTATGTTGGCTCTGTCGTCACTATATAAATAAGGTGGATTATATATATTTAATGTGGATTAATGTTCACTCTCTTTTTTAAAATAAATGAATAAATAAAATTGAAATAAATATTGTTGGCCTAACATGTACAAAATCCAATTTAATGCTAAGAGGTGAATTTATAACTTTTGATAGAGTCAGGCAAGCTCTTTCCCACTGTTTCAACCATAGTTGGCATCTGGTAAAGACTAAATATATTTCCTAAAATGTAAAACTCTTGCTTAAAGTGTATGACATCTCAAACAATATGACTGCTTTGATACACAAATTTGTGCACATCCAGTAACTCAAAGATTGATTGATTTTGCAGGATTTCAGGACATAAAAATGATAACTATTTGTTACCCCTGATACCAGAAGCAAATTTTCAAATCTGGAAACACATCCTGTTCCAGTTTACAGCAGCGACAAGAAATCAATGCCTCCCTCATTGGTCACATTTAGTGTCAGCGCCTCTCCCTCTTTTATCTCAAAATGGCTGTATATCAATGCCTCATGTCATGTCTGACCGACTTCGGCAGGGCGCTCAGGCTGTCACACTTGGGTCAGGGACACAGGGCTCGGGGAAGATGGGAGATCTAAAGTGCAAACAGAGTCTGTCTCTATGCTGTCACTGAGGGAGGGACGCTCTCTGTGTCTGTGTGAGGCTGAGACCACAGGATAAGAATGTGTTTGACATTGCTTGTAATTGTGTAATGTTTACTCTGTTGGTATCAGAGGGGGCCTGCATCAGCAAACAGGCATTTGATTGTGGGTTGTGATGGGGTGAAGCATTCCTCTGGGCCTCTGGTGTGAGACAACAAGAAGTCTAGACACAGGGTTAAGTGATGATGGCACTAAATTAAGAATTTCATTTTTTAATGCACTGAATATGTGAACGAAAAGTACATTAACCCCAGCACTGTGCTCGAGTAAAATCTCTAGGTACTTATATTTTCCGTTTTCTGCCATTTCATACATTTACTCCATTACCTGACAGAAGGAAATATATACTTTTTACTGCATTACATATATTTGACAGCTTTAGTTTTCTAGTAGTTTGTGGTTACTTTTAAAGGATTTTACATGACAAAAAGAACATGAAATAGCCTTACGAAGTACAGTTCTTGGATGATTTTATTTAGGCTGAAAGAGGTACACATATCCAATATTTCCCCAGATAAATGCAAAGCAAATTGATGAATTTATACAACAAAAATTTGTTATTTTTCTATCCAATCACATGAATCATCTCCCCAGGTTTATTTTGTAACCTACAGTAGTGTCAGACCATTTGTTGGCCTGGGCAAGCTTCCCCTGCCACCCAAACCCCCACTAGAAATAAAATAAAATAAAATAAAAGTCTATCTATTTATTTCAAACAATAAAAATAAAAAAATAAAAAAAACAAACAAAATAATAGCTAATGGGAAATCAACACAAATACACAACTTTGCAAACAAACAACAATAAGAATAAGTACATTCAAATATTTACTTTTATATTTAATGTACTAATCATATAAAAATACATAAAAAAAATAAAATACAATAATTTAATGCTATTTTGCAAATTTGTATATTTTTGGGTGGCCTTGGCGGCTTACTTGGCAGCCACCTATGTCGCCCATAGAAAGAGGCTGTTGTCACCCTTTGAAGGGAGTCTGACCCCTAAGCTGGAAATCAATGGACTAAACCACAAACTATATATAAAGTAGTGAAAAATAGCTTGACCTCAATCTACAACAACACAACAGCTACAACAGTAAATGCTGCTTACTCACTGGTGCATCAGTATTGAAAATCTGACAAGGTGAAATATAATTCTAGAACACTTACATGGGTCATTTTTCTGCAGATTGAGTACTGTTATTTCTACCTTAAGTAAATTTTGTTGATAATACCGGTGATGCTTCTCACTGACGTAATCACCAACATCATCATTAGCATTTGTGTGTTGATCAGATGGGTTTCTGCTGTTGTGAATGAGTGAACACAGTGAATGGCCTTGGCTGAGCTACGCAGATAGCAGACAGGTCAGTGTGTTTGTTTGTTCTGTCCTCTCCTGTCTGAGTCAAAGAGCAGGTTGGTTTGGGTGAAAGTAGCGTTTCTAAGCGCTGAACGAGGCCTGCACCTCTATCTCTCTGCCCTACATAACTGCTTTAGTTGTAGGACACTACAAGTGAAACTAACTTTCTGTCTCTCTCTCTCTCAGTGCGTTACAGCCAAGGCCCCGGTGAGGTCACCTCCTCCACGACCATCAGCCACCACAGTAGCAACGCGATGGCGACCAGCCAGTCGGTGCTCCAGCAGGTGTCTCCGGGAGGATTGGACCACAGCCACAGTCTGCTGTCACCTGACGCCAAAATGGTGAGTGAACACACCTGGGCCCTCATGGCCTCAGATTAGATAAGAGCCGGCCTGCGCTTAGCATAAACGTACAAAGCATGATCCTGAACCTCCTCTCCCATGAACCCACGGGCAAGATCCAACAATTAGCACATTGTGCTGCTCTGTTTGGAAGGTGGAGTCAGGGTGGCAGGCCATGGCTGGACTTGCACACAACCTTCACCAGAGTGTACCAGGCATGTTCGTCGCTCGGCCAATAAACCTGACAAAGAAACATTCTGTTCTTATTGATTAAATGCCTCGCAAAGAGGAGACACAGGTGGAGCACTGCTTGTTCTGTCAAAGAAATGACGCCAACATTTGATTATACACAATTTTTTTTCTGTGTGTGTCTACTTCAGAATTCCTCCCTTCTGCCCTAGTCCAATATTTGATCAGTGACAAGGAAACCTGTGCATGGACCCGTAGCATTTCAGTGGTAGTCCATCATTTTCATATATGATGAGTGATTTACTGTCAAAACATGTTTAATTTTTTTCCAAAATTGAATTACATACAACCCTAAATTTTACCATTTAAACCACTTATCTGATTCATGGTCATGTCACATATGAAGTCATGCAACTAAACTTTGGTAACTTCCTGTTCAGATCAAAGTTTCTTCCTTTTTGAATGTCATCATGTGAAATGACCACAGCGAGGGAACGCAGTGTAGTGTGCAGCAGGTCAGAGCTGACAGTTTCTTATCGGCAGATGTGTGTTTGGCTGGTCTGCCCACTGCGAGCAGCTGGCAGTAGTCAAATAATCGCAGCCCCACTGAGTGGGAGGAACCCCATCCAGATAGCTATTACTGTACATGCAAAGTTGTTATTTATTTAGCAAATATGCAAGTAAGCATTTGTATGAAATAACATGCAGTTACAAACACTGTCAATGTGCCACACAAACTAATGCTCAGTCTTCTAGCTGATATTTTTGGTATGATTTTTTTTCCTCTTCACCTTTTGCATCTTATCATTATTTGCTTGTGTGCAAATGGAGTTAGACAAGTGCAGCGTTTTACAAAAAAATCTGAACTAAGTCAACATTTATGTCTTTTGTTTGTTTTGTAGCCAACATCTGTTTCACTTTGAACATACATTTACATTATTTACACAGCAGACACTCAAAGCTCCCATGGGTGTTGTAGTCTACGATAACAAAAATGAACTATTTATTTTCTTCAAAATTTTCCAGATTTCTGGTTCAGGTGGAGGACTTCCTCCAGTCAGCACACTGACCAACATCCACAGCTCCCATCACAGCCATCAGCAGACACAGAACCTCATCATGCCTCTATCTGGAGTCATGGCCATTGCACAGAGTGAGTCCTCCGTCCCTCCGGGAAAGAAAATCATTATTTCGTTGTTGTATAGTTTGACTGAGGTTTTGTTTTGTCTCACTAGGTTTAAACACATCGCAGTCTCAGACGGTGCCAGTGATCAACAGCGTGGCTGGAAGCCTTGCAGCGCTCCAGCCGGTGCAATTTTCCCAGCAGCTTCACAGCCCCCACCAGCAGAGCCTGATGCAGCAGTCCCCCAGCCACATGAGCCAGCAGCCGTTCATGGCGACTGTCACACACTCGCACAGTCAGTAACACTTAGTTACTCTCACCCGCTGTGTATACAAGCTGATTTTATGTTTTCCTAATCAGTTGAAAGGCTGGTTCCCAACTTTTTTGGCTTGTTTCACTCAAAAAGCTAAACAGCACTACTCAACTTGGCCAAATCTGGCCCACAATAGGGGCCCCACCAAAAGTTTTTTTAATTTATAATGAAAAGACAATGATTCAAACTTTTTGTTTACTTGTAGTTTGAATGTAAATAAGGTTCCAGGAGTTCATAAAAGGAAAGAAATAAGACTTGTTTAGAAGACAAAAGTGGTCCGAGCTAAGCCCCAAATGTCCCAAATCCTAGAGGTGCCGCTGCGTATAACTTGACCAGTGAGACGCTGCTCTGACTGGATCACTTGGTTAAGAGGAGTGAGAAAAGCAAACTTTGAAAGGTTGAAACCAGGCAATTTATTTATTATATATATGGATCAATATTAATGTTTGTTTATGAACTGACCCCTGGACATCTGTCATTTTGCAAAAGTGGCCCCTGGGCAAAGCAGGTTGAGTGTTGCTGCTATACAGTCCGTGTAAGCAGTTGAATACGTCATTTATGTTTTTTTAATTAGCTTAATCTTAATCATTTTAAAGGCCATAACTGTCCAGTATTTTACAAGAAAAAAGTGAATAATTGGAGAAAAACATAAACATATTTTTGTGAAGAGGACCCTTTTAGGGATCCAATCTCAATATTGGGAGTCAGTGAACTGTATCAGCTGGACAGTAGTGTAAACTTCTGAAGCAGTGATAGTTAAAATAGGCACTAAGTTAAAAGATATAGCTTAAAAAACACCCGATGAAGGGTAATTAGGTTTGATTTTGTTTCCCCAAAATTCAGTTTTGGTGTCATGCATGGACACATCTCAGTCCACTTGAGAAAAGGAGTAATCTCTTGCTGCTGTAAAATATCCAATCCATCTGTCAGTGTTTCTATTTTTGTAAAAAAAATATATATTTGGTTTATTTTGGTCATTTTCCAACTTAAACAACTAGAATACACACAAGAAAAAAACAAAACGTCAACGAGTCAAACATGAATGAACAAACCAAAGCGAGTTTTGCTGTCCGCAGAGCTTTGAGCTGAGGCTTTAGCTTATCATTTTTAAATTTATTGTTTTGTACTATTCTCTTTAGATTTATACCAGAAGAGATGAAAGTAAAAAGCAAAACAGAATATACAATACTAAAAACCAGAATGGTAAAGTAAAAGCTCCACCCAAAAATATTAAATTTTAGATCAGATCTTCTTCTCTTGTAACTTAATTATTTCCAAGAATTAAACACATTGTCAAACATAAATATCAATTTTTTTGTTTTATGTCACACTACATAACTAAACATCAGCCTGAATTTTCTTTGCAGTGTATCCTCACAAGCCAGAGCCCCCGCAATATTCCCACCCATCACGTTTCCCCTCGGCCATGGTAGTCACGGACGCCAACAGCATCAGCACCCTCAGCTCCATGTCATCAAGCAAGACGGTCAGTCCTCACATCATGTCACATTGCATAGGCCACTCTTAGATTCATGTCCTCACCTATGCCTGCCTGCCATTGCAGGTTTTAGTTTGAAAACCTCAGTCTCAGTTTGGTGGCATTTGCATGAGAATCAGCAGTAAAACTGAGATGTTATTACTGTTTTTGTTGTAATTCTTACACTGTGCAACAAGATGTACAATCTTTTCATCAAATCTCACTTTTGAAAATAACTGCAACACTTTGATTAGCTCACTCCTCACCTGTTGATACACGGAAATCATCCTCACCCTGCTCCGACTGAGAGAAATCGAAAGCACACACTAAACAGCAGGAACTACATCATGACAGGGAGAAGTGTGTGTGTGTGTTATGATTGTGTGTTGACTGTTTAATTCCTGTCACATTAGGACGCTCCTGTAAACAAGATGGTGCAACTTGGGGGTCTCTCCTGGGTAAATACATTTTTATTAGTTCAGTCACAAAGTTTAAATGAGTAAAATCACAAACAAATCACACACAAATCATTTAAGTAGCCATGCACAGTGCTTTTTTTACCTTTAAGAGATTTAATTTTGGACTAATGTATTAATGGCTCCAAACTAATAGACGAGACAGATACATGGCTGGTATACTCCTCAGAATTCCTATTTCCTCTTAAGTGGACGTCTAATCAATCAGCTGCTCCCTCATCCTGAACGCCTCCTGATTAATGCTGCCTCCTTTCACTCTCCTCTCCCTGGCGAGGTTTGCCTCTACGATCAGGAAATGAGCCTCGCTGTTAATCAAAGTTTAGGCCTTGTGTGCTGCTACTTTACTCCATGCTACAGTGAGGCTGGAGATGAGATGGGCTGGGTGGGGACTGAAGGTTTTTTTTTGGGGGGGGGGGGGGTAATTACACCTCTTCCTCTTTCCTACTTCTCCCTGCTCTCAGTGATCGCTCTAGCCTGAAATGTTGTCCACGGTGCTTTCACACGCTCAATTTCCCACGCTGAGGCCGAGCACTCGTACCACTACGCTGCTACTGACAGATAGATGGGTTGATGGGATGATAGCTCAGAGCACTGTGTATCCTCAGTGGAGGAAGGAAATAGAACAAATCTCTGTGAGGCTGTTGGTCAGGTTGTTACTCTTTCTTTTGGGGGCAATCAGTTGTTTATTGATGGACTTTAAAAAAAAAAACAACAAAAAATAACCCAAAACGTATATGTTGTAATAGAAGTTGTAGCCAGTGGTGGAAGAAGTACTCAGATCCTTTGCTTGTGTGAAAACATTAAAAAGAATACTTTATATACAAATTTTGCCAAACATGATTTCTGACGTTTAAATCACCTTATGGTTTAAACACAAAATAATACCAAGAAAAAATGTGAAATCAATACATCCACAAGTACTACAATGCTCAAAACCATATTAAATAATAGTAATAAAATTAAAAAATAAAATTATTTATGTGAGCATACTCAAGAAATACTTAAATGCAAATTTTAGATATTTGAAGACATTTTTAATGAAACAGTTCTACTTTATGTAAACTAAAATTTACATGACAAAAGGCTGCTTTTGTGAGGGAGGTCACAAGCCAAATAAAGTTGGAAGTCACTGGTTTAATCTTTAATAATGCATTATAAAGCGAGAAGTAATTATTATTTTTATTAGTTAATCTGAAAGTTTTTTTTCTCAATCAGTGTTAAGTCCATAAAACATTTTTAAAAAGTGTAAAAAAGCTGACTTCATCAGATTTGTTTTGTTGAGTTTTTCAACAACTAATCTATTTA
This sequence comes from Plectropomus leopardus, assembly GCF_008729295.1. Taxonomy (NCBI): domain Eukaryota; kingdom Metazoa; phylum Chordata; class Actinopteri; order Perciformes; family Serranidae; genus Plectropomus; species Plectropomus leopardus. The sequence goes on from NC_056467.1 coordinate 23,825,344, forward strand.
TTTTGATATAATATAATAAAAATACCAAGAAAAGGAGCAAAAGCTCACGCTTGAGAACCTGGAACCAGCACATTTGGTATTCTGTCTTGACTTATTTTCTGTTGATCAGCCAATCAATTAATCCACTGATCCCTGCAGCTCGAATGCAAAGCAAGGCAAGTGTATATGTTTAGTACACTGTAAAGAGACAGTTTTAACCTATGAACTAAATTATTCATTTTGTAATGACTCAACTTGTCATCACAAATTTAGTCAACTTAAAAATGTAATTTCAGCCCGGACACTAAAAACCAATAGTTTCTTTTTACACTGCACATTTCAGCAACGAGGCAATTCAAATTGCTTTACATAAAATACCAAAGCGTTAAGACAAAGTGCAAATGAAACACAATATTAAAGGATATTTAAATGCAATTAAAAATAATTATAGAGTTAGAGAATAGATAAGATAAGTATATGCTTAGGCAGGTGTAAGATACAAGAATAAAAGCAATAGTGCAATGCAAAAAATGAATAAAAAATTGATTTAACAATAGGCAGTGGCAAACAGAGAAGTCCTCAGCCTTGATTTAAAAAAGTGGCAGCAGACCTGCAGTTTTCTGGACTTTGCTTCATCATGGAAAAATGCACTATATTTTAGGAGCATATCTCCTGTTTTTCTTTTTGTAAAATTATGGCAGGTAACAGTACATCTGTCAAAAATTGTGCATTAAAAAGTACATTATTCTCCTTTGAAATGAGTAAAATGCACTAAAAGTAAATCAGTAGCACTTTAACATTTAATATAAGCACAGTATTGAAGTAAATGCAGGTGGTTACTTTCCACCACTGGCATCATCACCCTGTAGCATTTCACAAACCCATTTATTTAAAGAGCAATTAGTCCCCAGGCTCTCCCAGGTATTTTCTTATCAGGACTTTATTTGGACTGGGCAGCCTTCTTCTCATGACACAACCAGCATGCCTGGTCTTTATAACACTCATTGTTTACTGAAAACCCTCCATTATACCTGAGTCTGTTTCTAACTCACCTTGGCATCTAATGACTCAGGTCTTAGCTGCAGGTCAGCTTTATCAGGTGACGCTGTTTGCTGGCCGCAGGGTCACAGCGGGGTCACCTGCCTCCACCCCTGAAGAGACAGGGGAAAATAAATTCCACAAACAATCTAAAAAAAGGGAGAGAGGGAACATTTCAATGGAAACAGGGCTTTTCAGCATTAGGAGAAGAGGGATGAGGAATGTATTTGGACAGGTGTGTCTTATGAAGGTGCAGGGGTGATGTATTTACCAGTGGTAGAAGAAGTATTTACTTAAGTAAAAGTACCACACTATAAAAAACACTACACTATAAGTAATCAGTTGTTGTGTTGTGTTGTGGAACTGTGTAACTTTCATTTAATGCTGTAGTTGGTTATGATCGAGCTGTATAAAGTAGTTTAACCAGGGATGTAGTCCCAAAGTCTGTCCCCAAGTAGTTAGGCCTCTGCTCTTCCTCTGTTGATCAATTTTTCTCTCCTTGTACCTTTTGGATTTTTTTTTTTTTTTTTACACAAAGTCACTTTGCTTTCTTTTCCTTTCCTCTCTCTCTGTCTTTTCTTTTTGATGCCCTGATTTCCATTGTTTGGGAAAGATGTGTAGGTTGGTGCTTCAGCATCATCAGCAGTCACTCACTTAACTTAGCTCCATTTAGTGCAGGGACTGACTAAACCATTTTTAACCTTTAAGGGGTGAGAGGCGGCTCAGAGAGCTTCCAGTGTTTTTTATACCAAGACCAGTTTTTCAGTTATTCATTCAGCCAATTATAATTCAGTTATGGTAATAATTAAAATTAAAAACTGTAAACACCCCCATATAGGGGTACGGGCAATCAATCCCATTGTTTCGCCCTGAATTTAACCTATATATTGTGACATGTTTTGCATTTACAAACTTAATCCGGGTATAACTATAGCTTTAGCTAGTCATTATTCATAGTCAGTTTATCTGATGATTTCTTTCTTGATTTATGTATGGTTTGTTTTGTCAGTCCAAAACCCAAAGGCATTTAATATAATATGATAGAAAATAAAGAAAGGAAATCTTCACATTTTCCAGGCTTAAAAATGGATTTTAGGCCATTTTTGCATGAAAAAATACTTCACTGATTAATCTATTATCGAAATAGTTGGCAATTTTTTTCCCAGTTAATCGACTCTTACATTATTTGACTAATTGTTTTACATAAAAGTACCTTGACAAAATGTAGTTAATTACTTTCCACACTGGTGGTATATACATAATTTTCACGTGTCACTGTCAGAAACCCTTGATGTACATTATATATACCTGGGTCACTGGACAGATTGTATTTATTGTTTCATGTGACGCAGGCCTTACTTTGTCTCACATTTCTCTCCTTCTCCTTTCAGTGTCCTCTTCAAGCTTGGTGAGAGCGTCCACCTGACTTCCTCAGTGCCCAGCAACCAGAGCACATTTTTCCACCCTCTCACCGCGGTAACCATGACGACTCCTAATGACCAGCAAACGGCGTGCTGGATGATGACTCCGTCAACAAAACGAGAGGAGTGGAGTTGACGAAAATGAGAAATGGGTACAGAGAGAGAGAGAGAAAGGGGGGAAGAAAAAAGAGAAAAACTCACCTGAAAGTGAAGAGACTGGATTCCCCTCAGTCGCACACAAATGATCAACAAGGATGATTTTAACACAATCTTTGAAAACAGTATTCAGTTTTTTTTAATGCCCCCTGTCATCCTCTCTTTCCTGACACTACAAAGGAACAAAAACTAAGCACCAAAAAGCGCTCACAAACTGTTGTGGTATGAACTTGAACGAAGGCTCTTGGGCATCTCACAGTACACTGTGATTTAAGGTGGAAATATGAACACACTCTGAAACTAACAGAGACAATGAAAAAGAAAAGTTTCTGGATGCCTAAGCTGGCATGTGAGCAGAACTGTGTGACAATCACAAAAACCCGTCTTGATCTTTTGCATGCATTTGACATTCCTACTGGGCTTTAAAAGGAGTCTTCCATGTTTTCTATCACACTCAGTTTTAATGTGCAGGCGATGAATGCAGGAATTCATCATTTCGAGTTGTTCAATGTGTATACTGTGATTGAAAAGACTGACAATCTTGAAAGGACTATGCAAAGCGTCAACAGGTGTATGCAATGCTTTGTATCACTGGATTCTGCACAGAACTCTACACACTTGAGACTGGAAATGAATATGCACTATCAGTGACATCACCAAGAATTATGTATATATATATATATATATATATATATATATATATATATATTGGAGTCACTAAAGCTGCCTGTAAAAAAACACAAAAGCAGATGGATATATGTGTGACAAATATGCCAAAGAATGAGAGTCAGCCTGCAATGTCAGTGGCGGGAGGTCTGACTCACACACTTTAACTGTGGCCCTTCCCCTCCATGTTGTTTGCACATAGGTTCAGGTGAATTTCAGGAATGGGACTTACCCTCCTCCTCCTTCTCCCACGTCCTGCCTCAATGTGAAGAGATACCAAAAAGGACAAATATTGTTAATAACTCCTCATTGTAAGTCGGGATCCCCTGGAGTGGTTAGAATGAAAATACTGACAAGTATTCAGAAAGAAAACAGTCATCTCAGTCTGGTATTTTGTGCAGGAGCGAGACATGAAAGAGGCGGCAATGTTGTGACAGCAGATGCTCTCATCATACAGAAATGTTAGGGAGAGGAGAAGCTGCTTTGTGCCCACAGTTTCAGTTTCACTTAGCTCGTGTTGACTTAGCTGTATGAGAAAAGGTGTTGGTTGGGGACCACATTTGGCATCAAGAGTCTCTATTAACTACCCATGTTTTCACAAAAAGGCCACGATGACTATCATGAGTGTGTCAGATCCAGTCTCCTGTTCAATATTAGGTCATTACATTTGTTATTATTATGTTGGTTGTTTGTGACTGTTATTATAGGCACATCTACTGCCATCTGATCAGAGGGCACTCTTACTTTGTGTGACAGGACATGATTTTTTTTTCTCCTCCTGTATTATTTTTGTAAAAAAAAAAAAAAAATGAAATCAATCATAAATCATTATTTATACTTTCTGAGAAAATGTTGATATTTTAAGTAAAAGTTTTTTTCCCAAAATGAATTAATGGCTTTTGTTATTTTGTAAACAACAGATACTGTGTTGATTTTTTATATATAGATAGATAGATAGATAGAGAGTCAAGACAGCTGCATAAAAAGCTACACATAAAATCACGCACTACTACGAACACAACAGCAAAAACAAAAATATATACATATCAGAAACATAAAATTTTGCAAATAGAAAACAAGCAACAGATTTAAAACAAACAGCCAATTTACAGCCAATCTTTTTCCTTGCACTGTAAGAGAAACAACACTTGTTTCTGTCGTTCCATCTCCTTATTATAATCTGATATACATCAGCAGTTGTCATCTCCAACCGCAAAAAGCATATTGTTTTCATTTTGTCAGGATTTAGTACAAGTCTCAATTTACAAAGTTTCTTCAAAACAACATTAAAAGCAGTTCCCTGATTGAACTTGCCAAAGTTGAGGCAGAATTATGCATGATGGTGTCATAAAAAATACATTTTGTATTGACAACATTGCAACAAAATATGCTGATATAAATTGTAAATAGGATCCAGTACAAACCTCTGTGAGACTCCATTTTGTAGGCTATATGTAAAGAGCTTGAAAATACATCATCAACTTTGACATAAAGCATAAAGTGCCTCAGATGTGTACTTAAGTACCTACTTGAGTTACTCTCCACCTCAGCATACTGTTTATAGCCTCTACAAAGATGTTGTGATGTTGCTGTGTGATAAGACACACAGCCTCTTTGAAGTTCATAGATCTAAAGTGCACATTACGTTTCAAGTAACGAGGTTATTGAACCTGACATGTTGATAGCATAATTCATTTTAGCCTTTATCTGGTACTGACACAGAGCCCACTGTAAAAAAAATAAAATACAGCTGTCATTACAGTTCTTGTGAAAAGAAACACACCTTAATTTTAAATGGTTTTAAGTCAAGATAAAGGTCACACTTAGAATAATGCATGTTGCAATGTTGTTTCATTTTAAATACTTCGTATTTCATATTATCTGGAGGTATCTGAGCTGTATAGCCTCTGGCAGTATTTTGCTATCTATAGTGTCAAATTGTTTTATTATCTTCAAATATTTAAAACTGTATGTAAAGAAGGCAGAGGACATCTTCAAAACTATACAAAATGCATTAAGGTCCATATAGTAACTTTAACAATGTGAAAAATAAATTATAGATTCACATTTTCTTAAAAATTATTTTATAACAAGAAAAAAAGATGAGAAAAAACAGAGAAATGTGAGCCGTCACATTTGAAATCAAAACATCTAGAAATCTGAGAATTTTTCTGTAATACCTGCAAGGGCACAGATTTCGTTTTCGAGGGGGGCATATGAGACGAGGGATCTGGGATAGCTCCACCAGAAAATTTTAAACATCCAACACCTAATTTCTTGTATTTTGGTGAATTTTTATGCCCCAATCTGTGCCTTTTCACCATGAATTAATGTAATTAATTTTCTCAAAATCAAAAATTATCTGACAATGAAGTGTGGCATAACCCAGTCACTTTGAAGACTCATTGGCCTGTTCTGCATATAAAACACTAATTATATATATATATATATATATATATATATATATATATATATATATATATATATATACACACACACATATATTTCATCATATTTGTATTATTATAAAAAAAATGACTATAGCTGTTTGTAGTTGGTATCATATTAAAAAATGTAAACAACAGCAACAATAAAACTAACTGGATTTTGATTTATATCCCTCTATAGAATCTATCCTGTGTTGACCTGCAGCCTCCATCGTGGAACCCTGCTGAGAGAAGCCTTGTAATACACTGATGTTGCTCTATTTGGTTTTCAATGAGGCCTTTGATTTTCAAACCCAGGAAGCCTCTAAAGATCTGACCATTTTACTCTTTTCTCTAAAAGAAACTGAAAAAAGGCTTGAAGGCTCATTAGCATCTCATTAGCATTAGAGTTTGAAATACAACACTGTACTCTCCAAATGTGACAGCTAATTCAGCTGTGAATACAAGCTTAATTTATTAGCAGGTTCTTGGACATCTGTTAGAAGTGAATTTTCTGTGCAAACACATACAGTTTATAATTGCAGGCCAGTTAGTGTCAATAGTATAAGGCTTATTGCATTGTTTAGGCTTTATCTCCCAAAGTGCTTTATTGTCTTGGTATTTGAGGAATGAGCTTGTGCTTAATCAGGAACCCCTGTATGTCGGTCTGAGATGGCTCTGATTTATTAATTTTATTTTTAAATTACAGACAAAACAAAATGTTTTTTTAATGCCACCCGTCATCAACAACATTTTGTTTTGTTGTATGTTCTGATTATTGCACATGTGAAAATTGACACTTTTGTTCATGTCCATCTCCAAACAGATCATTAAATATGCTGAGTGTTGTGGTAATTACATTCTCTTAGTGAAATCATTAGTTTGCTGTTCCTTTCTGACATTTCTTTGCTGGTGAAAATTATGTTTTCAGTGTGATAAATTACTCTTTATTCTTCGTAATGGCTTTCAGCACGGCACACCATAAAGTATTTGGGCGTTCAGAACTACAGCAATAATATACTTTAGATAAGCAACAGGAAATAACATATTATACATTTCTTATTCAATCATTGTGTCCTTATTACTATAGTTAGAATAATAGTATGGGTCTTTTTGTATGTTATATTGTTTTTTTTAAATAAAAGTACATAGTTTTGGGTTGACTGGTGACTCTACATTTTGAACCTATAGGGTATCTAAGATATCAGCTGATGGTTTTATGGGTCACATGTATCACCACTTTTGTAATGAAGCGGTTTTCCATATCGCCATACAAAAGTATTAAAACCTGCACGATAATAATGGAATCAGTATTGGTGGCAGTGATACTAGTAGCTGTATTTATGGTTTTATCACAGTGAGTTTTACAGTATGTGTCTCATAGCGTTAATGCTGATTGAGAGGCTTGAACTTAGCCGGAGTTCAAATGTGTGTAGAGCAGGGTCAGAGTTTAATGATTAAAAAAATATATCAAAAAGGGATGAACTAGTTTGAATAACTGGTGGAGTAAAATTCAGCAGTCACACTTTTTTTCCTGAAGACATCATGTTTTGACAGACAACATTTGTGAACTTCGTCTGGCCAAAGTTGAGGCGGCATCAGTCATGACCTCCCCTGTTTTATGCTCGGCTGCCTGGGAGTCATGCCAGTCCTCTCACAAGAGGTGAAGGGAGAGTGAATGATCCTCTGTTCCCTGGAAGTTTTCTGCTTTGTTCAGACAGTTTTGGCAGTGCTGCACCTTTGGAGAGTTATAGAGGAAATGACAAGTAGTCTGTAAAACTGAATGAATAGTGTCCTGAAATCTGTTTGTAGCTTCCTGGAGGATGCAGGTGCCCAACATTTTACAGGGAGCTGCAGCGATCTCTTTTTTCTCCAAAACAAACCGAACAGATGATTTAACTCTGTGAACCTTAAGCAAGTCTATGCAATTACTTTCAAAAACATGGGAAAAAAGGCAATGCGCAACTTGATAAGAAATGTTCAACAAATTGCAAGAAATTACTAGATGCACACTAAAAAGAGGCACAGTGTAGAAGGTGCTCTGTCAGATGATGTACTGCAGCAGTGTGATGGTTGATGAAGGTGGACTAACAGATTCAGAGTGGCTGAGGACTCCAGAGGTCAACATGAGGAGCGAGCTGACACCCGGGGAACAGAGGAGAGGGCCACAGAGACAGAAAGTGGAAGCTGCAGGGTGAATGTGGCCGTGTGTTTAGCAGAGCCAGAAGAAAGGCTACTACATCAACTCCAGCTGGGGCCCAAGGGGTTAATGGATAAGACTACCCAGCAGGGGTCAAGGGTCAGGAGGCCACTCTCTGCCAGGGCTAATTGGTCACTGCGACCAGAGCCAACATCAACCTTTCCAAGGAGAAATACATACACATGTATGGAGCTGCTCTGACAGGAGTCTTCCATCATGAGTCCTCATCAAGGAGGCCTCTGTTGTGCTCTGCACAGTCATGGAGATCAGTCAGCAACAATCAGCACCCTTCACCGTACATCGTAACCACCGCCACCTACAGTGACAGCCAGGCTGGACACGAGAAAAGGTGGGTGGCTTTTGATCTCAACTTATCTCAGTCAGTTCAGTCAACTCATTCACATAAACTTTTTTTTTAACTTCAATACGAGAGATGATACCTAAGTCTTTATAATTTATTGATTTTGAGCTTGTTTCATTCACTGTCAATCGAGTATCAGAAAATTATTCTCTGTGTAGTCCCCAGAGTATCAGATGTGAGGTATGTTACTAAAAAAAAAAAAAAAACAAAAGGCAATGAGCAACTTTTTAAGAAATGTTCAACAAATTACAAGAAATCAGTAGATTTAAAAGAAAAATATTCTAAAGAAGCTACAGGGAAAAATGTTTTTTAATCCAGGCAATTTCCTTGTTTTTTTTCTTCAACTTTTTTTTCTTTTTTATGGGATGGGGGGGTGGGGGTGTAATTTCTTCTTTCGCTGCTTATTGCCTTTCTTCCATGTTTTTTTTAAGCCAATTTGCTCAGGTTAATATGTATATAAAGCTGAAGGCTATGCTGATATAGAATTTATAATAAAGACATAAAAGCAAAATAACAGTGATAGACATAAAACTAAAATGTAGCAGTAAATAACATGATTTTAAGCCTGAATTTAAAGTACATTTGAGTTATAGCATCATAGCATCATTTTGTGTATAACTCCAATAACAAACATACAGGGTATTTTTTTTTTAGGATCATTCCATCAGTAAATTCACGATTGATGTTTTTTTATTATTATGAAAGGAAACTGTCCAGTGCATGTGGGTTTACAAGACACAACAACTCATATCAGTCATATTCAGAATGCATGTATCATAAAAAAGAAAATTAATAAAGAATTATGATTTCAATAATTTTTAGGATTAAATTTTCAGATGTTTTAATCTTTAACAAAATTGATAACTCACTGAGAAGGCATGAAAATAATTAAATTGTTTTTTTTTAATTTATATATCACCTTTCAAAAACCAGGCTGCAAAGTGCTGTACAAAAGAGAAGAGGTTAATAGAAGAATAATAGCATTACAACAGGAGACAATAGCACCACTAATAACCCCCACAAAATAAAACAAATAAAAAACAATTAGCAGCATCACAGCTAGAGAGTACATAGAGTACATGATTCAAGCACACAAACACATAGAAAAAAAGATAGGTCTGGCTGTGCAACAGAGTTACCACCATAAACACATGAAAACATTTTTTTTCTTTAAAGAGTTTTCCTCAAATATTATACTTTATAAAGTGCAAAGGCAAATGGGACTCACTTTTCCCTTTACATTCATACAGCTCTCACACTCTTTCCCCCCTCTGAAATAGTGTTAAATCTGCCAACTTTAATGGCCACAGGAAGAACAACAGCTCTCAACTGCCTAACTTAAGATCTTTAGCTTCTACATAATCGAGACGTAACACATGATTTGGGGTGGTACTTTTGTTAAGTGTGCATATATCCTTAATATTATCTTAAAGCCAGAATGAATGAGTGTATATTCTGCATTTCATACAAATGCAAGCAATTTATAAAAACAAAATTTATGAGAGTGAAGATTCAATCTTCTCTTATTTCATCTCCAACTTGAGACAGCTGTGTGAAGCATGACCTCCGTGAGGCTGTGATTAATCTGACATAGACTTTAAGAGTCTGTTATGTGTTTGATGGTCGACACATTTACCCTTTAATGACCTTGTTTAATACTGAGATGTTTAAATTCACTTTGTCATTGTCCGAGAAAAGCACCTGTAAAATGATATTTTACCTGAAGGAAAACACATAGCACAAAGCATTAACCCATTGAAACCTGAACATATTGGCTTGATTTCTTTCAAAAACATGGGGAGGAAGCAACGATGAGCAACTTTACAGGACTTGGCCCAAACAAAAAGAGACAAAAAAGGAAAAAACAAACAAGAAAATGACCTTTAAAAGTGCTGAAAATGTGTATAAAAATGTATTCATTTTATATGTTTTACTATATTATTCTGTAACACAATTTTAAATATGAAATTTTTATAATTAGGATTATAGTTTTAGTTTCTGGATTTTTTTTCCAATTATTGGATAGTTTTCTAATAATCCTATCCTCTTTAAACAAAAAAAAAACAACAACTAATTTTAGGAAGTTTTCTTGTCACCTTTAAACTAAATGATTACCTAAATATTAAAGCCACATGAGATGTTTCAGAGGAGTCTCTGAGGGGAAAAAGTGTGAATTTTACCAGAATGAGTCTAAATTCTCGCTATTTGCATCTGAGGCTGGAAACCTGGTACAGAGGAATCCTGACAGACTGGTGTTGTCATTCTGATGCTGTCACAGGCTTGATGCTGGATGGGTTAATGATTTATGGGGAATGGTGGGATGCCCAGAATGGGACCCGGGTTAATGTTCACCTTTCTCACTGGACCTCCTCTCTTGGGGGGTGCCCGCAGCCCGTCCAGGTCCAACTGTCGAGGGGACGTGACTGACTGACTGAGCTGACCGGCCTCCAGCTAAACAGGCACACACAGCAGGGCGGGAGGCCACGCTCTGCTCTCAGAGGATAAGAGGGGACAAGAGACTTTGTCTTTTTAATAAGTCTCAAAGAAGCTATCAAAAGCAGCAGAAAATAATGCAAACTGTTGTAATAAAAGACAAAATAACCACACAGATAATAATTTTAAAAAATGCCCTCTCCCTAGAGCTTCAGTGTGCAGAATGATGTATGTATTTGATCCTAGAAGTGCTGGACATAGTAAGTTTCTCTGTGCTCACCTTCAATCTGAGCGTAAAGATGTGTGTAAACAAGTAGGATTTTGTGACATTACAACCAGAGGAAATCAGTCATGGTCTAATATGCACAGGGTATCAACGAGTATCAGACACATAAATGCAATTCTTTTAAAGACCTTTTTGGAATAGTTTTTTTTAAGACTGATTAAGAAACCAACTTTTCCTTATTTAAGCATTGCAGATGAATATAAATATAAATAGTATAAGTGTGGCCTGTTTTTTATGTTCTGGTTTTAGAGTAACTTAGGTTATTCTACATTTTGTCAACAAGTAAGAGCAAGTACAGGGCACAGAGACAGAATTATGGTCAGTGATAGGTTTAAAGAATTGAATCAGAAATGGACTTTTGGCAGAAGAGCTAAACTTATTTTGATAAAAATAAGTTAAAAGATGGATAAATAAAATAAAAAATGTTTGTAGCAAGTAAGATGTCACAAATAAAAATGTAAGACTATTTAATGACTTTTGAGGACTAATGTTTACAAAACTGAATTGAAGATGGAAATTTACTTTTTTGAATGAATTACTGGAACAATCAGCATTCTCTTTATGTTTTATCAATGAACATTTTAGTCTCAGTGTTTTATACAAACTGGAATATTATTTTGTTGGAGAAGCTCTATATCTATAGTTGAAGCTAAACTTTGAAAATTTTGAAAAAGTCTAGCATTTGATAAATAAAGGACATAATTTGCCTTCGAACTCATCATGCGTTTTTGGTCTGTAAGTATAGAATGAATAAATTAATTTCAATAAAAAAACAACCCAAAACTCACATCGAGACAATACTGAGAACAACCCATACTGAGTCTTGATACCCAGACATAGTTCTTTGACAAAGTTGTCAAATATGACTAGATATTAGAGCTAAATGCACTGGAATCAGTCTGTAAGACATCCGCTATATCTAGATTTTTCAATTTGAAATATAAACCCACAAAATTCCCAGCAAAAAAATAATAATCATTTTAAAAAAAATCACCAAAGACATAACCACAGATCTGTCTTGTGAGACTGGCTGTGGTGATGTGAAAGAGAAACACTGAAAATATAATGAAAACCTAATAAAAAAGAAACCTCTTATAAAATACAGTCAAAATAATGTCTTGCTCTCCAAGACCTTCATCTATAACACTGAAACTGCAGTTTTTCTTACAGCTGTGAGTCACTGTGAAGCCTAAATGGCTTCATTAGTTCCTCTGTCATGTATATGGACTCTGAATCATTGCTGTTGAATGGAGCAGAGGTATAGGAAAGGTTGAGGGCAGACCAGGTGATGGATAGCAGCGAGGCTTGTCATCCGCTGCTTTACACTGCTCTCATTAAGCTGTAAATCTTTCACAACAACACCCGCTATGAGACAATGCTAGGGAGGCTGCTCCATGTTGCTCCACCTTGTCATTGGTGTAACAATGAAATTGCCAACTGAATTACTTTGTCAGGATACACAATGGCCTCAGTACTTCACGCAGCCAGTAAAAATGTTGGACAAGACATCAGGGTATAGATACAGGTTGCGTGAAATACAGCAAACAATGATGTTACACAACATACTTCTAATGATGCAAATCAGATGTAGTAATCTAGTTTAAAAATTTATATAATTAGAGAATGAGTAAAAAAAGACAGATTCAGTACATCAGAAAGTAAACAAAATAAATGTTGATTGCCACATGAATATTATATAATTTAAAGGTATCATGGTTGTCTAAGAATGCCAATACTGTTGTCTTTGCCATAGATCATAACTTTAGGATTATTTTAGCTCAACCGGGTGTCCGGTTTGTGGAATAAGTCCTGGTGAGGTTGGCCCGCAAAAATAAATAAATTAATTAATTAATAAAAAAAATCAACAACAACACAAAAGATGACATTTAAGAATAGTTTGTCACTTTGAAGCTACTTTGGAGAGATATTAAGGGCAAAACTTGCGGTCAAAAGGTTTTGTGTGCTGCAGTAAAATTGCCTCGGACTGTTTAATGTTTTGTTTTCTGACTCCATCTACTGGGGCATGCAGGGCATGACTTTCCATCATTGTTCCCTCTGTCCAAAATGACACCTGATAAATCTCTGTTGTACCAAGAAGACATACACTTGACGGCCAGTGTCAGACTGTACACACTGCATGCAGGTTTTGTCAGAGAGAGCAGTGCTGCTCCTGTGTGTACATGTGCTGTATGTCTCTCTACAAACAAAGCTGCAAACAAGCTAAACACTGACATCTGATGGAAAATAACTTTTATTGCATCAAATATATTGGGATGTTGCCCTGTGACTGGCCTTTCCGGTAGTGCATATAGGATATGTTTGCCTCCAGAGCTGTCTGACAGAATTATAATTATTCATAACTCATTAAATAAATTAAGCAGTGTATAAAGTAATTAAAACAATCCCAACCTGTATCAGCTACCACATCAAAGGGGAAGCCACTTTTTTTTAATTTAATTCATATCTTATTTAGATGGTCACCTTTGTGGTATGACAGGGTATAAAGTTTACATCTGCTCTGTAGACAATGAATTGGTGAAGATGTTTTATATGACACTGAGAGCACTCAGGGGAACGTTATGAGTATATGGGAACATTTTCTGTTACAGAATTATAAAACTGCAATAGAATAAAGCTCATTTGGATACAGGCTAAAAAAAGGAAACAAACATTTTGTGGGTCCACAAAATTAAGCTCACATTTAGTTCTCTGTGTGGAGTAGCTCCAGACTTGGTACCCTTTGACAGTCCTCTCTGGTTTCTGATAATAATAATAATATAATAATGATAATAATAATAATAATAATAATAATAATAATAATAATAATAAATAATAATAATAATAATAATAATAATCTTTCGATTCTGACCTGTGGCCCTTTGCTGCATATCACCCCCCCTCCCCCTCCCCTTTCATGATTAAGCTGTTTGATACATAATAAAGGCAAAAGCCATAAAAATAATCTCAAATGAATTATTAAATAAATATTAGATACCATAATAAATCATAAAATCAATTAAGGTAAAAAAATATTTAAAAAGAATTGCAGCAGTCTGAAGTGTATAAAGAAGATTTTCAAAAAGTCTTAAATGTCAGAAATGGGAGAGTTTTCATGCATAGTGCAATGCTCCTACCTACTTCTGAAAGAACTGAGCATATCTTTCACCACTGCTCAGAAATGACCTAGTGTCAAAAATAAACGCTGGTGGTAGGGAAGGAACTCACTCTGGTCTTAAAATCACTTGAGAGAGCGCTTAAAGAGCAGCCTGGGACATAGACTGTATATAATATAATATAATATAATATAATATAATATAATAATATAATATAATATAATATAATATAATATAATATAATATAATATAACATAATATAATATAACATAATATTATATTATATTATATTATATTATATTATATTATATTATATTATATATATTATATATTATATTATATTAGGTTGAAGGTAGAGGGATTCATTAGACAATTTAAAGTCATTTAAAGTTTCATGGTTTCCTTGTCTGGGGAGTTGGATGTGTGCTTTGCCTGAAAGACTGTACTCGGGGCCACACAGTCGTATTTTCACCTCCGTCACGGCTGACGTCATCTTCCTACTAGTGACTGCTGTTATCAAGATGGCGCTACGGCCAGGATCTGGAGGAGGCAGCAGGTATTTTAGCCTTTTAAAATCAACCCTGTCGCTAAAATGTAATGCATTTGTGAATATCCACCTCTGACTGCCGCTTAGCAACACGCTAATCACACAGAGGGATCTCAAAGACTGCGACTGAAGGCTGCCTTTGTTGTCGGGGGCAGGGTGATGAGATGGTTGTCAGGTGTCACAGCTAACGTTAGGTTACCGGGGAAGCTAACGTTAGCTAGCTCATTCAGCTCACTGTTCGTGTTCAGAGTGGACCAAAACATTGCCGCAGTGTTCGTATATTAACAAAATTTCACGTTTCATGTCTTGTGTTGCTGTTATTATAGCAGCAGCCGACAATATCCAGTGATACAACGTGATATTGCTCGAAAATACATGCATGTTAGTGTGTTTCAGCATTGTCAGTGGACTAGCTAGCACCTGTGCAGACAGGCCTGTGGACGAAGGTGTTAATATCTGGCCTTATCAACTTTTTTTCACTATTATAATGCTGACAATGGGGGCATTGTAGTATCATGTTGGTGAGCTGTTTAGTATTTAGGAAACTGAAGCAGATGGGAATTAAAAAAACATGCAAAATGCAGCTAAATAAGGTATTATTTTCTCATCTAACATACCAGCTGCAACACTGCTTTACTTTATTTTTATGAGTATTTCTATGTCTTCAGTCAACCCTGTCACTCATAAATACTCCACACATCTAACCGGTAAATAAATGTAAATGTTGAGTACAGGTGTCTTATTAAAGTCGTATTAGGGTTGGAAATCAGCACCAGCCAAATGCTGGTAAAATATGCAAGTGACTGGTAGATTTGCTTCACTCACCAGCCTAAAAAAATGGTAATCAGCTGAGTAGATTTTGGCATCCCCAGCCACAGTGGCAGGTGGACAAAAAGTTAATTTAGAACCCTGAGGAGTAAGATTTACAGGTATTTTATTGTAGCAGTATGATGATGTTCTGCAGACAGAGATGAAAAGACCAGTCTCATGATTATTTCATGAACTGAGCTCGACTGGCTTGAATAATAAATATGCTCTTGCTACAAGTATCTCCACTAGCCATGTGAAACTGATCCGACAGGTGAAACCAAAACCCTCAAGACTGTAGGGCAGTAGGAAAAAGCAGGTGTAATGTGAAAAGCTGGAGGAAATTGTAGCCCTCTTTTATATGCCTCTCATTGTGCAGAGGTCTAGTAGACAGTTGTTGACTTGTGCTGTAATGTCTGGTGGCGTGGTCAGTATTGTTTGCTTGTGTTATGTGCACTTGATGCAAACTTTTGACAAAACAGAAGAGCTGGAAAAAATGACTTCATGCAATGTGCCACTACTACTTCTCCATTCTTGTTTAAAAAGGCCTCATCTTTAGGCACTAGTGGATGTGAGAAAATATAGATTTGTCAACTGTCAGAAATAAAAAAATACTGTTATTAACTTCCCTTTTAGCATGTTTTTATGTGTAAGGCCATTGTGGGAAATGTTTTAAACGAATGAGCATGACTCGTTTGTCGTGAAAATTAATTTATACACAGTTTTTGCATTAGGCCTTAGCTATGACTTTAAAGAAAAGAAAAAAAATCGAACAAACAAAAACACCATCTGTCTGTCCGTGTTATCCATAAACAGTCTCCCAAATGATATCAGAAAAATAACTTAAATTTACATGTATGTGTATACATACTGATATATGGAGATTTTATTCATATTGGTTACCCCTAACTTGTGGAGAATGAAGTTGCACACATCCAAAAAACATTTAAGCCAAGTGCAGGACAAAAAGGATAGCAATAAACAACATGAAAAAAGGTCCACGCACTAGACAGACAAGTATGAAGAGGCGCATTAACTAGAAACATCGCTTATGGATGTGCTTGTAAATTCTACATATGGGAGCTACATTGTGCAGACCTTTTTTCATGTTGTTTTTCATTCCCAACCAGTACCACTTTTTTTTAACTTCTGTAAGGCCGTGCAAAAAGTCTGCATACTATAAGCCTGGTACATCTGTTATCTGTTACATGTTCAAGTCTGTTTTCATGCTAAATATTACGAATATGAATTAATTTTTGAATAGTTTCCGTCCAGTCTGTGTAGCCGCCAAACATGACAATAATTCAGCATAAATAAATTAAAATGTGTCTGTAGTGCTGGTGTGGAAAGCCAGGAGGTGGAGCAGTAGCACAGCTTACAAAACCTGCTTGACAGCTGAAGCAACATTTGTAGGTGTTTGGAGTACATTTATCAATGATAATGATGCTAAACTCAAATATGCAGTGGCTGCATTTCCCCCCATGGAGACAGTGGCAGAAATGCAGGATATCTTTTGTGTCAGGTGATGATGGCTCCATGCAGATTTCTCTGTCCTAAACAGGCTTTGTGATTGTCAGACTCGTGAATGTCAGATGATGCTCTGTTATACTTGTATTATTGTGAGTGTGTTTTGCAACTGTTAGCATTTCCAAATTGGAATTAGAAATGCTATCTGTCTAATCGTTAGTTTTGGTGAACTGGGTACATGACTAATGCATTAAATGTAATCTCTGACAGTTTATATGTTTTTAATGTTATAGGTTGTTGGTGTATAGCAGGTAGCAGAACAGGAGCCCTATGAGTATTGCCTGTGGTGGCTAGTAGACCCAAATTAAATACCCAAAATATTGATGGACCTTATGCCATAATCTGTGTCCCAGGATTGATTCAGTGATAAACAGGAACAGAATTAGACATTGTAAAACCCAAAAATGTTCAGATATCAATGACATAAAACAGAGAAAGCACAAATCCTCATTTTTGAGTCGCTAGAACTCGAGAATGTTTGGTATTTTTAATTTGATACAATGGTTTTTTGGTTGTTGGCTTTAGCTATAATAATGATGTTTTATTAAGTCCTGCTAATAACAAATAATGGGTTTAGTTTTTTTTTTTTAAATTTTCTTTTAGTCAGTTTATTCCTTTGAAGGACAGCTTACAATATCATCTTTATATTCCACCATAAGAGTAGCCTCAGAATAAGCTGAAATAATTTTACTTTTAGGGGCATCAGAAATTGATCTATGACCTAACCCCTTTCAATTTGAACACCTTTTTCCTATATAACCTATATGAGAAAGTGTTAGAACCATGTTGTTTGTTAACTATCTCCCATTTAAGTAAACATGTAGGAGAATTGTTGTCAAATAAAAGAGAGAAGAAATGGGTAAGGTCAGTAAGTGTTTTATTTCTGGTGAAATGCCCCTTTAGCTTCATCAATGATGATGACTCTGACTTCAACTCCTGACCTTGCCGTCTATCTCCCAGCTTTCATAACAGTTTGATGATAGCTGTTGGATGATTACAGGCCTTTCACAAGGCGCCGGCCTGCCCTGCATTCACAGCTGCTTCTATCACTGCTTATCTCCCTCTATGTTAATCTGCCTAGCCATGACCTGATATTTTCTGCAGGATGGTGGGCAGCAGCGCTGTAGTGCTCCTATAAAAGCTTTTAAGCTACAAATCGTACAGAGTGCAGATGTGAGAGTCTGAAACCCTCCGAGTCCAGCATCATCACCAAGGCTCAGACAGCCTCAAATATGAGTGTTTGCTGATTCTCTCTGTGTTTTTGTCACTGTAAAGTTAATATTTGAGTTTTTGTATTGTTGGTCATACAATAATGGAAACTGTAATGGCATTTTTTCAGTTTTTATAACACTTCATAGACTAAAAAATTGATCAACCAATCTAAAAATTATCAAGTTAATGATAATGAACGAACGGAATCTTTTGAACCCTTGCACTGAACAAAAATACACATTTTGCTTGTAAAGCTGGGGGTTAACCAAGCTTCCAAAAGTTAATTTTGTCAAACTCAAGTCTTAAGTTATTCCTTATTTCCTACAGGGAGTTGGTAATGACTTTGGCAAATGCTTAGAACTGTCCTCTGATGAGTTCCCTCTCTCCCTTTTGTTAGCACAGTTGTGTTGGTACTAAAGTTATCAGTATGATAATGTCACTCACCCATTGGATTAGTCAGTTGGGGACGCAGAGTCTTGGCTGGCTCTTTCTTCTGTTTGTCTCTGCATCATCAGTTCCAGCCTGAAGAACTGGGTTGTAATAAGTTATTTGACAAATAGCTGAAGGCCTGTGTGGGTTGGCTCTGGTGAGGAGAGACTTGGCTGACTTGTAGAGACTTCCTCTGATTATTTCTTGAAGGCCTGTTTCTCAGCACAGACACAGTGACAGAGTCCAAGTCGCCTGTGGAAATGATATTGCACCAATTCCGCTGCCATTTGAGCATTGATGCTAAAACTTAAAAGCATCCGTGTCTGAAAATTCACCTCAAATCAAATTTTTGACAATTACTGAAACTGCTTTTCAGAACAAAGGTTAATTGTGAGGCTTAAAGCTGTCATGGTTCTCCCTTTGTGAAGGCTTCATAAACTGATTGTTTGCCACTTATGAAGAGACTGTTAAAAGGCACAGTAAATCATGCAATGATGACTTTTATACTTTGCATTGTTAAAGACTTCAGGAGACATGCTGACCTGAAAGTATTATCTGTATGTTTCTGTACTTTAGTCTCAGTTTGAATCTCATAACCTGCATTTCTGTTTATTTTCTTCCTTTAGTTTTATTTATCCTGTTGGAGGGGGCCTGGGACCACCACAAGGTGAGTCATTCTGCCGTTAGTAATACCAGTCTATTCCTCTAAACCGTCTTTTTGAAATATAATTGACCAGTTTCATTGTCAGAAGCTGATGAAGAAATAGAAAGCATTTTTATAAGATGTTTTTTAGTATTTCATATGATAAACACGCCACCAGTGTCTCGCCCTACCCTTTATCTGTTTAGCTAAGTGACACAAACAATATCAATACTACGTTGTGGCACAGTATAAAAGGTACATTAACGATTAAATAAATAAGTAGGAAAAAAATGAATGAATAAATCATTTAAAAAATATATATATATATAAATAAACAACAAACGCATTGATTAATAAATACACTAATAAAAATAAGACTAATATTAGGTATGAATGTGAATGGTTGTCTGTCTCTGTGTCAGCCCTGCGATAGTCTGGCGACCTGTCCAGGGTGTACCCTGCTTCTCACCCAATGATGAAGGATTGATTAATGATTATTATTAATGATTATTATTATTATTATTATTATTATTATTATACATAAATACAAACAAAAAAATAATAAAAAAATAATATAGTAATGTAAAATAAAACTAAAAATAAAATGTCAGTGTTGTACATGCGTATATTGACAGTGGGATTTTATCAGTCGACATTTGCACTGCGTGATGTGAAATCAGTTCTTGGACAATGTCTGTTGTCGATGCAATCCAGGAATGGGCTCCATATTTTCATAAACAAGTCATGGTGCCCAGTGAACCTGAGTGTGACTCGTTTGTAACCTGCTGTATTGGGCGTTAGTTCACTTTAGTGCTCAAAAGATGCATGCGGGTGTGACTGCTTTACATGGTCTCACAATAATTCTTCATCCTGTTAACACGGCTAGTCAGCACCACAGTTTACTGATACCATGCGCTACTGCACTTTGTGTTTTCATTTGGAAACTCCTTTCATTTCAGTTTATATCAACCAGATATTGCAAAACTTATTTCCACTCGGTCCTCTCATTAAGGATTAGTCTATGCAACTTCAGCCAGATTGTTTCTGCTGCTGTGCTTCTCATTAGTCTGTCCTGTTATCAGTTGGTCTTTGCCGCTTACGATCACTATACGTCATTTGGCAGGAGTAAGTAGCAGCAAGGATTCATCCCATTAGAGCTCATACCTTTGCCCAGAGTTGTGCATTGTGGGTCTCAGATGTACTATCAATCAGCTGTGTGTGTTCTTCTTATTTAGGCTGTTGACTTTGCAGTAACACTCCTGATAAACCGTTCACAACCGCTGGAGGCCAAGTGTCTCTAGGGGGTCATTACATGCTCCCATTAGCAATGTCATTTTAGACAGAGTAGATTGTGTGCAGCCACCTAAACAAGCCACTTATTCAGCGTGCTTGAGCTGCAACACGGTGAATCATCTGGAGGCTCCTGTAGGACCTGGCTGCTCAGCTCTGGCTGTCAGCTCACACAGCATCTGTGAAAACAAACAGACACATTTCCATTTTTTTTCTCCTCACTCCTCTTGTTTTGCTCCAAGCTGTCACAGTAGTCACCAGAAAAACAGATTTGGTTGTTGCTGAGCCCGTGTCTTTTTCCAGCTGTCCAGGAAATTGATTTGCAATACTGAATCATGTCCAGACTCTGGTGGATTTTTTTTTTCACACTCCAGACGTGTATAGGTTGTTTTTCCAGTGTACTTTAAATTGGACTTACTGTCATGCTCACTAGTCTTTGCCATGTTTGCAGTACATTGTAACAGTGTTTGTGTGTGTTTTTCTGCAGGCATGGTGCCCATGCAGCAACAGCAGCAGCAGCAACAGCAGGGTTTCCCGATGGTTCCGGTCATGCAGCCGAACATGCAGGGCATGATGGGAATGAACTTTGGAGGACAAATGGCCCCTGGAGCCATGCCTATACAGGTAAACTTGTGTATCTGTTTTGGAGTGCATTTTATCTATAGTCTTGATTCTGTGTTTGTCTATTTGCTCTCTGAAAGTTCCCTCAAGAATTCATCATCTGCATTTGTAGTGTTTTGAACAAACTTGCTAATGTGGGCTTTTATTTATGAATGCGTATACTGAAACACTGCTGTGCTGATTTGACTAATTTCATGCCCATGGAGGCCTGGATTTCGAGCTGCTCTTTACCCTAATTGCTTGTTTTAAACACCAGCACATTAACAGGAATTTATTGCAGCCTGGTGATTTTTAACAATACTTAAGTCCATTAACGTCATTCTGAACTGCATAGCTTTCCCTCGGTGTGAGCATTTAATATCAAGTGATCAGTGTGACAGTGGGAATGCTAATCAGATTTCTGAACTGTTGTCGTCATGTTATTTTTGTTGTCTTAACAGGGTGGGATGGCTATTGGGATGCAGACCCCTGGGATGCAGTTCTTGGGTCAGCCACAGTTTATGGGTATGAGACCTGCTGGACCCCAGTACACTGCAGACATGCAAAAGCAAATGGCTGAGGAGCACCAGTAAGGCATCCTTACCCTAATATCATGGTTCTTGTTTGTGTTTGTTTGTGTGTGAGCTTGAATGCTGACATCTGCATGTGTGCTTTATATGTAGCAAAGTTGTTCCATGCCAGATTTTTAAATAGACAGAGTTTGATGGTCTGGGAAAACTATTTTGTTCCCCACCTCAAAGGTCTAACCATAATCTTTCCTATATTTTAATATAGATATTTTTTTTTTTTATGAAAGACTTTTTTATCATTGGAGGAGTGTTATGTTGAATTAATGTAGTTCAAGTTTAACCTAATCGAAACCAAGATGTTGGAACATGGTAGACATTAGAGCCACTGACCATCAGCATGTTAGAATTGTCACTGTGAACATCTTAGCATGCTGATGTTAGGTTTAAGCTCAAAGCTCTGCCGTGCCCAAGTACAACCTCACAGAGCAGCTTGCAAGGCTGCAGACTCTAAATCTCTTTAAGTAGTTTCCCAAAACTAAACTTTACTTAGACAATGAATCACATAAAGCTCTAGCGGTGCTGCTCTTGGGTTACCATTGATCTGTTTACTTTATGGTCCCTCCTTTATGGTCTTTTTTCTCTTCCAAAATTATGATCATGGTTCCCCGTTTGCTTATTGTTAAAGATAGGGTTATTTTCAGAGTGGTTTCTATTTTTAAGATTATTTTTTTGGCTTTTATGCCTTTAATGTGTAGGAAAGCTTCAGAGTGAAAGGGGGAGAGAGAGAGAGAGGTGGGGACATGCAGCAAAGGGCCGCGGCCAGAATCGAACTTGCAACATCTGCGGTGAGGATACAACCTCTGTACAGGGGGCGGCTGCTAGAGCCACTGAGCCACCGGATGCCCCTTCTATCCTTATATCTATTCCTAATCATTAAATGTATGTATTACAACATATCTTTGTTGTAAATATTTATAATATGTGGGCATTCTAATTGCCAGGCCCTGATGCATCAAGCCAACAGTCAGAAACAAATATGAGAAGGAAAAAACACTGAAACTCAAGAGGGCATGAGAGCAAAACAAAGTTGTTATATCAGACTCAGATTTTTATTTTTTTTTTTAGCCACTGAACTTTTTAGCAGAATTGATTTGTGAATCCATCCTGACGCTCTTCCAGCTTTCCTTTTTGCATGACAAATACAGACTACCATCGTGTGCTGCTATGGAGAGTTATTTCCTCTCATGCAGGTGCAGAACGTACACTAGTTGGCCGTAGGCTGTAGTCTTTGCAGTGTATTCTAGTGCAACATTTTGGCCGAGACACAGGCGAAGTGAGGCAGCACAACAGTTGGTCTTTGTCTATGCTTGTTTTTGATGTCTGTTTGGTGTTTCTGTGCCCAAGATGCTGACTAAGTAGTAGCAATGTTCAAGGCTCAAAGCGGCCCTTTGTCGCTTGTCATTCTCTCTCTTCTCTTCTTTCCTGTCAGCTCTCTACTGTCTACTATCTAATAAAGGCCAAAATTACTTCAAAATACTATGATATGTGATACAATACTATAATATGACTTTAGAATCTAAAGTCATATTATAGTATTGCATTACATCACACATAAATATAACATCTAAAGTTTGGATGTTATATTTATGTGTGATGTAATATGGTTTGAGTTGCTTTGTCTGGTTTAATTAACTCATAACGTCTATACAAAGAAAGCCTTATCTGTTTTATACTTTTTTGTAATTTTCAGTTCTCATTATTTCCTATCAATGTATGTCATTTTTTTTATGATTTACATTTTTGCATTTCATTTTTACATATGTGCATGCATACATGAGGGAAAAAAGTTTAAAAAAAAACAAAAAAAACAACAACCCAACAACACATTGAACTATGAACTACTACTATGTTGAAATGGAAAGATAATAATTTCATTCATAGGTTCCATTAATGGGAGCCGGTAGGTGCTACTGTTTTTTTAGAGCTTCCTTTTTCCCGCTCCATGAAATCATGAAACTGCATACAGTTTTTCGCCCTGTATTTTACTCAGTCAAACCCCCTCCTTCTCCATTGTTTTGCCCTTCTCCAAACCTATTCAAGAATACTATTTACATACCTCTCCATACAGCCTAATGTCTGTACTCCTCGTGCCCTTTTAGAAAACGTATAGAGCAGCAGCAGAAGATGCTGGAGGAGGAAAGGAAAAGAAGACAATTTGAGGAGCAGAAACAGAAGCTGAGGCTGCTCAGCAGTGTCAAACCCAAGGTGAATGTCTGTCCACATCCTGTTTATTTTGCTTTGTTTTTATGGCACGTCCACTGCTCGTTTCTCTCGTAACCCTCTGAGCTCTTGATCCTCTGTTGTTCTGTACTCAGACAGGAGAGAAGAGCCGCGATGATGCCTTGGAGGCAATCAAAGGCAACCTGGATGGCTTTAGCAGAGACGCAAAGATGCACCCTACTCCTTCCTCACAGACCAAGAAGCCAGGTACCGTCACCTCAATGCTTTTAGTTGTAATCCTTTAGATTTTGTTGCAGTTGTTCCTCTATATCAGCAGATTGTCTCTGTTGAAATGCCTGTCTGAGAATAATAGCTGGATTTGAGAAAGGTCAGCACGATGACTGCCCAGCTGGCAACCAGACCAGCCAAAATTAGGATTTTCTGTTTGATAGTATAATATGCAACGCACATTCTTAATCACATTTCTTTTATCACCCTCTTTTCCTTTCTCTCACTTTTTTTTTCTTTTTTTACGTGTTCAGTACAGCATCTGTTTATGAACCTCAGTGTCAGCGTCAGTGTTTCCTCTAAGTTGACTTCTTTGACCTGGCAGCTGGCCTGGTGGGGGTGGTGGGTTAAGTATTTAAAAGTTAGCCTACTTCTCCAAATTTTTAGAAGTTACTTCTTCATACCACTTTTCACATTGGCTTATATTAGATCCACAGCATAGCACTTACTTGAAAAGAAAATCACTTTTAAAGCTGATTTGCCTGTTACTTCTGTTATTTCGCTCTTCTAAAACAGCAGTGAAGAATACCAGGAGCAAATGCCAGGAGTTAATTTTTCATTAACATGGAGAACTGTAAGGGCAAAACTATCTTGACGTCACCTGACTTATGTCAAACTGACTGTAGCTGTTTATATAGCAGACACTTGGTTGTCCTGTTGTTATTACAGACGTGAGAACCAACCACAGAGACTTGCATCATTTATGGACTCACAGTGGTTTACTACAGAATGAATATAGGGGAAAAACTGGAATGGATATTTGCCATTATTTTTGGCATTGAAAAATATTTTTTTGGCATTAAAAGATATTTTTTGACATAAAAAATGAATAGGCTATAACATTAAAACTGCATTTTGGCTGTTTTTGCATGAGTTCCTGGTGGCTGGGAAGCCCGTGAGGCGTGAACAATTATAGGAGAAACACTGTCAGCGTTCACTTTCTGAACTTTGTACAGGGTCTTATAACTGTTGATTTCCCTCACTTAACTTATTTCTGTGCATTTCAGAAAATTGTAGTTCTGCATTTAACAAACAGCCTTAAGTAATGCTTCACAGCAGAAGTTCCCAATTATTTTGGTTTGTGGAATCTTAAAAATGAAGCAGTGTCTACGAGTGGCTCCTCGTCACAGGTTTCATACATCTATGAGATGTGAGCAGTTAAACCATAGATGGATTTTCACTGTTAAACTTGTTAAACTGTTTAATCTGAGAGTTTTAAGGGTTATTATCATTATTTATTAGCAACCAAAGAAGCTGAAATTGTCCAGTACTTCACAAGAAAAACAAAGATTAGAGAATAGTCAGAAATAAATGAAATACATTTATGTTACAAAACTTTGTTTTCCCCTTTTTCTTATCTTATTAATCATCTCTAGACCCCTCAGACTTATTTAATTATCCATTTGAAGGGTTCCAACTCACAGGTTAAGTGTGGTTTAGAGTCATTATTCTGGTATTGACATTGATACAAATGTTGCAGTTTTAAAAACTGATGATCAGTATTCTGGTTGAGTAGGATTTTATTAAATCTGAAAATGATAATTAAATGCTGTATGTCAAGATTTTGTGTGAATTTGCAGTTATACAATTTCTGATCTTGCACAAAATAATCTTACTCTTGCAATGTGTAGCCCATAATTCATTCTCCATTGTAGTGTGTGTGATGTGTTGTACCATCATCATTATTTCTTCATTTTTGCAGACTCATCGCCACCACACCCGTCTGTCACCACTCACTCCCTCCCCCCAGCTTTGTCCGAGGACAGTGATGAGTTTAGTGACTTTCAGGGGCCTGTAGACGCCCCCGTCTCCCTCCCTCCACCCTCCTCCACTTCCTCCACCTTTGGCCTCTCCTCTCAGGCCCTTGTCCAGCCTTCGTCCTCTGCCCCCAAGACAGGTTTCTCTCAGGATGATGACGAGTTTAGTGACTTTGTTCAGGGTCCTCTTAACGCATTCCCTCCCTCCAACTTCAACCTCTCCTCTCAGGCTCAAGTCCAGCCTTCATCCCCTTCCCTGAGGGCAGGTCTGTCCTCCTCCTCTTCCTCCTCCCTCCCTCAGTCCCTCCCTGCCTCTGTGTCCATTCCCACTGTCACCCAACACTCTGCTGTCAACACCAGCACCCAATCTACATTTCAAGGTAACTTTCCTTTTGCTTTGTTGACTCCTCCTCTCCCATTCTTGTAGTTTATATCATTTACAATTTGAATGAATCAGGAGGATTTTTTTAACTTGTCATATTGCTTTTGCTGCTGATGCTGAATATTTTCACTGGCATGTCTGGATTTTGGGATGGTTTTGGCCTGCGTTACAGTGTGAGAGCATTCAGCCAGCACAGCAGATGGCCTGGCCTCATTACCTAAACCTTAAAGGCGACCAGACACTAGAAACAAGGCAAACAAGGATGCAGAATCAATGCAGAAACTCACCTCCCCTGTGCATTAGAAAGTGGGAACGTTTCTCAGTAGCTTTTAACCATATAGTAGCTGTATCCATCATTGAAACGGAATCTGTTTGTGTTTCGATAGATTACTGTCACACTTCTGTATCATCTGCCGTCTAATCTCTGGGATGAGCAGCTGCTCTGTGATAGCCCTACTTGGTCTCTAGACCATGAATGACAGGACAGAAAGATCACCTTCTGTCTAGAGAAACAGCTAGCCCTCCATCCAGTGCCATCCCCCAATCCTCTGAGACATTTCTGACCTAGTTGTTTAGCATCTGGAATAAGCAGATTAGATGGCTTCGGGATCTCTTGCTTTAGATAGAAGGGAAGAGAAACTTTAGGAATATATTTTGCAGCTTTATGTGGGAAATTGGCATTTTTTTATAGTTCAGATAATGTAGAATCAATTGCTGGTTGTGTAGGAAATGTTACATGGTTAATTGGTAATTTAATAAAATATACACGTTAGAAATATAAGATTAATACAATATTTGCAGGCAGGAATGTAACAGGTCTTCATAAATAGTGCAGAATATACATTGAAGGGTTAATTTGCAAAAACAGATATCTTCTTTTAAATTATTATACCAAGTTATGGTAAGATAATTCACCTGTCTCATTTTGCTAAACACAGAAGTTGTGGGATAATATTAGTCCTGTCTTAATCTGTTACTCTGTGATATGGGGTTGTAACTGGGTTGTCTGCTTTCTCCAAGCATTAATTCGGCTTCTCTCCCAGTCAAGAGAATTTCGGAGGGTGTGTTGGGAATTATAAAAAAAAGTTTTTGGGTGCAGACATAATAATGATAATAGTTATATTAATAATAATGATAATAATACATTTAATTTATAGGCGTGTTTCAAAGCACTCAAGGACACCTTACAAGAGTAAAACAACAGTTTAAAACAAGCAGCAATGCATGCATAGATCATAAAGTCAAACAATCATTAATAAACAGGAATAAGTTTATATAACAACTTGACAAAATATTGTCATAAAAAGTAGGTATAAAATCATTTTAAATGGAACAGGATTTGAATATTGAAAGGGTTTCAGTATTCTGAATGTCAGATAATTGTTGGTAACTGCTTTGATGATTGTCTCTGTAAACAGCTTTAATCATGTTGCACTGGACCTGCTATGATAAAAGCCAGGGAAAATAAGCATTGCTTTTCTTCAGATTTTACTCCTGTATTTCTATGACATTATACATTTCAGATGCAATTTCCTGTGCTGCAGTGAAAAATTGGGTGCAGAAGCTTGTATATTTTGCATTTATGAACAAAACAATGCTAAAATACATATTATACGAGTCCAAACAAGCAAATTTCATGATGCCACTTTTTCCCATTTAACCTCTGAGAAATCCATTAGTACATTAGGATTATTTGGATGTTTCATGCCTAAAAAATGGCCACAAATGCTTAGTAAATACCCCCCTAACCCCCCACGAGCTACAACTTAAACTGTCAATTTGGCTTTAGAGAAATAAAAAACTTCAACTGCTGTGTTTAGCCAAAATGTGTCATCAAGAAACCTGTTCCTCATTCATCCCCCTAGGCCCGTCACTGGAAGAGAAGCTTTTCTCCTCATGCGATCTCACTGCTGATAAGACGGCCCAGGTTAACTTTAAATCCAAGCAGAGTTTGGTTGAAATG
The DNA here is from genome assembly GCF_008729295.1 of Plectropomus leopardus. Lineage (NCBI taxonomy): Eukaryota > Metazoa > Chordata > Actinopteri > Perciformes > Serranidae > Plectropomus > Plectropomus leopardus. The sequence continues at coordinate 23,853,618 of NC_056467.1, forward strand.
GGTCCTAGAACTAAAGTTTCGGCTCAGTTTCACTCCAGCACTAAAGCGAGGAATTGGGCTGTGGCACCAGAGGACTTGAGTTCTGTCTTCATCGCAGAAAAGCTACCTGAGGCCCTGGTGTCAGCACCCAGCATACCCCCATCAGCTGCTGACTCGACTCCTCATACCAGTAGTGACAGTGGTGAGAGCAGTGCCTGTTTATTAGACTTTATAGCTTCTTCTCATCTCTTGCTGCACACAATCAAGGCATTTTCCTTTCTGTCCTGTGGAAATATTTTCACTCTTTCTAACCCTGACAAAATAATTTGGTGCCTTTTGGAGCAGCCGAATCTTTTTTATCTCTTTGGCTCTTTGGCATTTTTCTCTATACCAGACTTTGGACTGGTGATCATACTACTGTAGCTTCTGGGGTGGTAAATTAAACCTTGCTGACATTTTCTTCATCTCTGAGATTACTATAGAGTGGCTGTTTCTTTGAGGTATCCCTTCTGGTGTCTTTACATCTTCTCCAAGTCTCCAAGTCTCTGCTCTTATGTCTGCTTGCTCTATACCTCTATCATTTCGGGCCAAATCTCGTTAGAGGGGCCCTCTCACGTTGGCTCTCTCTGCTGCAGACATTGTGGAAATCGACTTCCGAGGTCCTGAGGTGATACCTGTTGACTCAATAAGCTGCTGTCTGCTCCCTCGCTGTGTAACACCCTCTCACAGAACGACCTCTGGCGCATGCTGACTGCTTTGGTTTAACAGGATACGCATGGACTGGCAGGTGCCGCTGGGGCCCAAACATAATCCAAGGCTGATTGTGCATGCCAATGGGCTACTCCTTTGTGCTGTTATTTGTTTGTCTGTGTCCGTGTCCTCCGTGCCATCAAGGGAAATATAGAGACTCATCACGAAGACTGGGGAGATTTGTAATAAGATTCATTTAACTGCCCAAGACTGATGAGGGTATTATGTGCGAAGTGGCTGCCCAAGTAAACAGATGCATTGCAGACTCAGAAAGATGCCTTGTAAGGGACTGGAAATGAGCCATAGCTTTAAAAAGAAGTTGGTTAATCTATTGGCAAAAAAAAAAAGTTTATTAAGGTCAGTGTCAACAGTTAAATTAGATTTCTACTTATTTTTCCTCAGAAGCAAGTTTCCTCATTTCCTCCCTCCTAGATACTAGAAATGGCTCACAGACTGATTTATAGATGTCAGATGTGACAGGACACTTGTGATTCAGTGCAGGAGAGCATTACGTCTGCACCGAGCCTTCCAGACATCAGGTGTATGATTTTGTTGAGTTTGATACAAGCAGGGCTCAGCTGCCAAGAGGCTTGGCAGATCGTGTGGCTGGGCAAGGCTTTTGCTATAACAACTAAATGTGTGTGTGTGTTTGTGTGTGCGTGTGTGTCTGCTTGTGACAGCAGGTGTTGGCGTCTACCCACAACAAGAGCACATCCAGCCCATGCTGCCAGCCTGGATTTATAATGACAGCCTTGTCCCAGGTAAACACTTTTCCCTGAATATGTCCAGTATAATGTCTTAGATATTCCTATTTGACATTACATTTTTTTAAAGAAATCAATATATATCTCCAGTTTGATTGAGAATTCAGTTATCAACCTTTTTGTCTTCGAGCATCTGTGAATAGTTTTTTTTTTTGTTTATTTTTCCTTAGAAATGTTCAAGAAGGTTCTGGAATTCACCATGACTCCGGCAGGGATAGACACCGCCAAGCTCTACCCAATACTAATGTCATCAGGTCTTCCCAGGGAAGCGCTGGGGCAAATCTGGGCGTCAGCCAACCGCACAACACCTGGCATGCTGACCAAGGAGGAGCTCTACACTGTACTTGCACTAATTGGTGTGGCGCAGGTAAACACAGGAGTCACAACAAATTATCCCCTCAGAATGACTTCACTAATCATCACCCACGGCTTTCACAGAGCCTTGCCATAAACTTCACACTGAAATTAGATGGGCTTAGCTAGAAACGCAGAGAAAGAGGCAGTGCTGTGAATCAGCCCAGGGCTTGTGAAGCATTGTAAGCCGAATATATGGCTGAGTCCCCATCAGCTGAGTTTGGCGGGAGGCTTCTTATCATCCTTAGCCTGGGCCTGTCACCACCACCCCTGGGAGGATGCAAATCTGTAGGCAGCTCACGAAACACTGCATGCCACCGCTTCCATGTGAGGAATAATAAGACACCTTTTGGTGATGTAAATCTTCAAGAGCTTTAAAACACAAACAAGATGCATTTTCTTGTGAGGGGAAAAAATGCGAGTCTGTCTGTGACATCTGTTCCAAAGGAACTTGAGTATATTGAATAATTTAATTTCAAACAGACTTTTTTTAAAAAAACATCTTATTTCAGTGAATACATGATGGCATACAATAAAAAGGGTTGACAACAGGCTACTGTGCCATGACACCAATAATGATTGATCATCTTTTTATCATCTTAAAGATTATGTTTATGTATGAGCAGGTTTGAATATGGACATGTTGCTGGCTTAGTGCCATTCGCCAACTGCCAAAATTGAAAGTTCACTTTTTTTCTTTTTTTTTTAAGGTGAGGTGGTGAGGTTTGCTTTCTTAGAGGTAGTTTTCCATCCCATTTTTTTTTCTTGAGAAGATTTGATCAGTGATTGATGCATGTTATGTTTGAATTTCCAGTTTGTAAGGTTGGTCTGAAAGCATTCCATTCAGTCTGCGGAATAATAAAAAATGCATTCCAATATTTAGGATATCTAGAATTTTTTCTTCATATGTTGAAACAACCCCCTAAACTCTTGAGATAGAAAGGATTTTATTAGGAAGGATGTAACCACCCATCTATTATTGTTACGAACGATGTTACAAATGCATCCGTCAGCAATAGTGATGTGGCTTTTAAGCTTACCAGAAAAATATCAATACATAAAATGTCAAAAAGTGTGTCCTGAGTTATAAAAAACTTGGTCCAGCATTTTACCTTCTCTCTCCCTCTCTCTGTCACTTTTCCTCCCTCATACATACACACACATTCTGGAGTTCTTAGTCTGTCTCTGTACAGCCTGTTTTCCTTCCCAACTCTTCGAATACTCCAGTTTTGTCAGTGGAACTCTGTCTATTGAGACCCTATTACTCTGTGAATGTCTCTATTCTCAGTCCTGGCTGTAATTGTACTATTATAATGTATAAAGTTGGCAGTTTGCAGGTTGGGTAGATTTTGGGTGGTTGATTAATCCAAAATTTGCTGATTGGGTGGTGCAGATTGGATAATTGAAACTGAAACGAATCCCCGTCTATTATAAATGGGATACTGCTCGGGCCATACCTTTATGTAAGAATGTAAACAAACACATAATCTCTTATTTAACTTTTTTTCCCTACACCCTCTTATTTAACATATTGTTTTAGTCCAGCCCTCTGCAGCGTCTGGTAAAAAAGATTGGTCTAAATCTAGCTGATGGCCCCTGGTTGGAAATGTTGCTTTAAACCTGTTTCCTTTGTTTCAGAGTGGCCTCCCAGCAATGAATGTGGAAATCCTCAGTCAGTTCCCATCTCCACCAGTGCCCAACCTGCCGGCCCTGGCTATGGCCATGGCCCCCGTCATGCCCCAGCACCAGCAGCCCATGATGACCAAGCCCCCGGTTTCCATGCCAATGCCCACGCCAGCACCACCTGTCATGACCATGACACCCCCAGCACCGACTCAAGCACCCACAAACACCAACTTCATTGCCACATTCCCTCCTGCACAGGTAGTAAGACCATCTCTTTGGATCTGCATTATCTTTTAGCTGATCATAATTCACATCTCACTCACTAACATGTTGTAGGCTCAGGGGACCAAAGGTGATGACGATGACTTCCAGGACTTCCAGGAGGCCCCAAAGGCAGGCGCGGTAGACCAGGCCTTCACTGAGTTCCAGGGGGAGTCCGGTGGAAGCTTTTCCACCACCATCACACCTCAGAACCAAAACAGGTAATGACTGTGAGTGCAGTGGAGAGTAGGCCGCACAATTCATAATTTTTTTAATTTGATTTTTGCAAAATTAAATTTAATTCTATCTCGTACATACATCTTAAAAAGCTGAAAGTTGCAGTTGGTGATTTTCACCATGTGAATGCTGAGGTTACATTACAGGAAATATACTGTATATCTTCAGTTTCCCTCATTATTTCTGTCTCTTTTGGTGCTCTAACTAGTTCTGTTTTTTTCTGAAGAAAAGATATGATTACTTGTAGAGATGAAGGTCTAATACTCTGCCCTCCATGGTTATTTCTAGCTAAGCTATTCTGCATAATATTTGTGTCTAGTGTCGTCTATCTTGGAAACCACACAGTAGGACACACTGTGTTAATATCTTGTAATAACCTTCATGGAATAGCAATGAGTTTGGGTCATCTCTTAATGAATTCATTTCAGTGGACAGTAGATAAGCTCATTTCTTTATATTACTCTCCAAGCCCATATGGAGAGACTGTCCTTTCATGGAGAGAAAGCTGAAAGGTAATTATGCGTTGAAAAACAAAGAGAAAGCAGAACTAAAGTATCTCACATCTAAGTGGCAGACGTGTTTTATAATTCCTCCTATTTCTCCCCTGAAAACATCCGCTCCTTACTGTTTCAGCAATGTAAGGAGTCTTCCCCACAGCCTGAAATTGCTGTCTAATTAAATGAGAGGTTGAAAATCTTGTGTTGGTTCACCAGCCTGAACTGGCAGGCATAACTTACTGTCAGATGTATTGCAGAGAAAAGGACAGAGAAAACTAATATTCACTGGAAAGTGAGTTGAATGAAATTTCTAAATGCATTGTAAAGTGAAATATTTACACATGCTCAGCCTTTTTTTCTGTCACAGTGGTATCATAACATGACAGTAATTGTTATTATTATTTAATTTGCATGAGATACATACATACAGAATCAACATTCACTTAAATAAAAAACTCAAATAAAAACAGAGAGTGAAAACAATAATTTGTGGTTATATGGGGTGTTATGATCTGGATTACATAACTGCCAAGTGAAATGGCATTTTTGTACACATTTAACAAACTATATATAACAAGTTGATTAGAAAGCTTCAGAGGTGCTGGTGGACAGATGTTTTTTCCCCTATTTCCAGCATTTTGCTGAGCCAAACTAACTGACTGCTGTAACTTCCTGTTTAATTTTATATTTGACAGGTGTGTGAGTGGTATCAGTCAACTCTTCAAACTTTGAACAAAAAAACAAATAAGGGCATTTCTCAAAATGTCAAGCAGTTCTTTAATGTTAACTTGGGTTAAGGCAAGGTACAAGTAATAGACTTTCACTAGACATGAAATGGATTTTGAATTAAAAAAAAGCACAATTGCAAGAACTGATTTTTATTGGCCTGAATGTAATATGGCTACATAACTTCAGAGAGGCTCAGATGTTTGATGAGAAACATAAACAGACTGCACTGATAACTGGACAAGACTTCAGGAAAACTAACAGACATGGTGATTGCCAGTGACTGATATGCACTATATTTGTGGCAGTCTTCTGAAGTGTGTATTTATGTTCTGTATACTCAAGTAAAGCAACTGTTAAATTAATTGCCAGCCAATTTAATAAACTTGTGATCAGTTTTTCTTCAAAGAAAAAAAAGTGAAACTTTCCTTATTTACAGCTTCTTAAATGTGAATATTTTCTGGTTTCTTTACTTCTCTTTGATAGTAAAGCATATTTGGGTTGTGGACAAAAACAAGACATTTGAGCATATCATTTATAAAAAAAAACCCAACAACAACCATTTCATTTATTAAGAAATTAATTTACTTATTAACCTACAATGAAAATAATAGTTTGAAAATAATAGTTTGTTTCAGCCCTACACTTACCCTCAGCTTCCATTAGCATCACTATCACCGTAATGGTACGATGCTAAGTGAAAAAGCTTTTAACAAACACTCACCAAACTTTTTGAGCCCCGGGCAAATGCTCAATCAGCTTATGGGGATTAAACTTAGCTATTGAACCTCACTCTTTCTGATGTCTGACTATAGCTATTGTGTCCCTGCAGTGCACCTGCCATGCTGACTCCAGTGTCTGGTTCCTCGTCCGTCGCCGTCACATCCTCTGATAAGTACGCTGTCTTCAAGCAGCTGTCTGTGGATCAACCTGCAGAGCCTACACCCCCTGCCTCAGGTACCTTCAGTATGTCACATTTGGTGCATGTTAGAAATATTTTATGCTTTCCATGAAATGATACAGCCAAGTAAACCTTGAGCAGAAAAATAAAATAGGTTAGGTAATGACTTATTATCCATTTCTATCCACCTCCATCTAGCATTTGTATTACTTCATTACCTGGGCATCACCTACTGCAACTTTAAGACTACTTAAATTACAATGCAGAGGAAATGATTTCAAGAGCAGCTCAACTGGGGGCACAATCAGTTTCATGGGATTTTTTTAACCACTTATAAACTCACTGGTCCTTTAACAAAATATAGAGTACCAGTTTGCCATAGCAAACTGCATTAAAGCTACAGTAAGTAACTTCTCGGAAAATAACTTCGTATCATGCTTGCTAAAACTGTCACTATATTCTAAAACAAGTAGATCAGACATAATCTGTGAAAAAAATCATGCCTCTCCTCCCCTTCCTACTGTTAAACGGTTTGACTTAAGGTTGCTGGGGTTTGATGCCTGACAGCAATTTAATAGTTGTTAAAGTCGAGTCAAACCCCACAAAAGGGATATGTAAAATACACAATATGAGTCACAGGAACCATTTAAAAATTGCAATGTTACTGGTTGAATTCCACCCTCTTGAAAAAATCACAAGACCACATCTCTGAATGTAACAACAAATATATCAACACTCAAATAATCAGTTCATCCAAGGCTGCACAGATCAAATGTACAATCCACAAAAAACTTTGTTCCAGTTTACCCAGTACCCGCAGGATTTGAAGCACAGTCACTTGTTCACAGTTCCTTCAGTTCATCACAAAAGAAAGTTTCCCACCAAACAATGTATTTCCCAAAAGCCAGTATAGTTAGTTAGTTCTTAGTTTCATCCTCTTATGTACTTACAGATTGTCACGCAGAAGTTAACAGGTCAGAAAAATCAGGTCACATTAAGGACACCTGGCTAGGATTTCTCGCCTGCCGATCCTGTCTCCGCTCCCAATAAGGAACCACAGGGAATATATGCTATGCTATATGCTATGGTCCGAGCCTTATAGGCGGCACAATCCTTTTACATCAAAAAGAAAAGCACCCATGAGGGCTGTTAACTAAAACTTTGACTGACCTGCTGGGGAGAGATTGCCCTTGCACTTGCTGCTCTTGGGTGAACTTGCCAACTCCCAAGTTGTAGAGGGTGGGCCTTGAGACAATGAATGTGTATGTGTGTACTTAGCTGTCACAACTACTTCTAATGGCATTTATTAAAATCTTCTGTGTGCACCAAAAACAACCAATCAGAGCCATGGAGTCTGTAATGCAGCTGTTAATCATGTCAATCTCTGCTCGTGAACTGTGGTTAAACTGCCAAACAAGGTTGTGACCCCACCGTTATGTTGGATACATTTGACATAAGTGCCAAGCACCGCCCACTGGCTGGAGCAACTATTACAGCTGAACAGTATACTAAAATATGTATGTAAAAAAATTTGAGATGAAAATTGGGCAGTGCAGTAACAGAGTCTTTATTCATATTTGATCAGCCCTGCCTAGTTTGACAGTTAAACTGTAGTTCATGCTCAGTGATTGACATGTGTAATGTTTGTTGGAGGCTTCTAGAAGTGCAAGAAGGCAATTAAGAAGGCAGATGAATATGATTTTCCACAAAGATTATGTCTCTACAAAAAGGTTTAAAAAAAAAAAAGTTGCCAACTACAGCTTTAAGGCAGCAACTGCTCACTTCATAAATACTTTTTTTGCTCATACTTCACCCCTTTCTTTTTATTTGCTTTAATCCAGATATTGGAGACAAATACAGTGTCTTCAGACAGCTTGAGCAACCTGCTGACAAGAAACCAGTTGGTAAGAAACTCAGTCACCATTTCTTACAGTCTCTCCCTGTCTCCAGAAAACCACCAAATTTGCAAATGCCTTTTTTTTTTTTTCCATTTATGGGTATACGTGAGACAAATCCCTTAGGCCTTATTCTCTGAGATGGTCCCTCATGTGATTTAATATTGTGTTTTTACTCGGATATACTTCCTTGTATATATACACATACTTGGCCAATAAAGGTGATTCTGATTCTGTGAAGTTGTCAGATCACTACAATTCCATATTTTAATGGCATTTTTGTTATACTGTATCTTGTTTTGTAAGCCTGCAGTGTTGATATCAGTGTGTTTCCCGTCCCTGTTTCATTAGAACAGTTTGCGATGGGGACAGCTCTTACAACTCCAGTAAGTCATACTTTGCGGTGACCTTTTCTTGGCATTGTCAGGCTCCATCTCCTTAATGAGCCCATTAGTTACCTCTTTTCTCGCGTACACCAGCAGTGTGAACAGATTCTCTGTTTCAGTCCATGCATATATTATACCTCAGTGGAGTAACAACTGTTTAAACACAGGAATGCATTCTGACTTCTTTCTTTGTGGTTTATACAAGAAACTTGTTTCAAAAGATTTGAGACAAAAAGATTCTGTTCCAAAAATATTTCTGCTGCTCTTTTAATAGCATATTTAGAGTTTAGTCAATGCAAAAAACAACCATCTTAACTCGTAATTTCAGTTTTTATCAAATTTTAAAAATTGTCAGCAAAAATGCAAAACAATCCACTGTATACAGACTGTATAATAAAATCCTAATCAACATAAGCAAACTAGAAAATATTTATTTTTAACATACTCAGTTACAGTTTATCACATAATCTCACACCTTCTGTTTTACATAAACTTAACTATTCAGTATAAATACTAATATTAAATTAATTTTAGTGTTTTGCTTTCATATTTACCCTGGATATTTACCTACCAAACCAAAATTAACAGTGGTTTCCAAGATTGTAAATTCAAACCTGTCTTCTCCAAACCATTTTGAAATCTAAGGAAATATCAGAACTGTTACAAAACAAAGCAAAGCTACTCAAATGTAATTAACTGGAAATGTAATTTTCACTTGTTCTGATAGTTATAGACTACAGTGTCACCCTTAAGACTGATTTATGGTAGGACGCCTGACACTTTTGAAGAGTGTTGCTCGACAGATATGATGCATCTTTGACAGAAAGAGGTGTTCGCTATACTTTTCTTATATGTTGTGCACCTAGATCATTTTGTTATTTTGAGGACAGTGTTATAGTTTGTTGCACAATGTGAGTGGTAGTGAGAGATAATAGACATGGGATAGTATTTTTTAATCCTGACCGACTCTGACCTTCATTCAACAGAAGTGGCCACCTCTCCGCAGCAGCTCCTGGGGAGCTGAGAGGATAGAGGCCAGCCAAACTGCCTTTACCAGGCTGACTGACAGCAGACATTTACTAAACCAAAATATTTTTCATGCCAGCTGAGGGAAAGAAATCATTAGTGTTTGTATTTATTGATTAATTTATTTTATTTTCACCCCTCCATACAAAGTTAGTGGAATCTGCTGCTCACAGACAGACTGGGAGCTGATCAGTCAATGTAAATAGTATGGTTAATAAGTTAAAAACGCGTATGCAGGATGTTTGTGTGAGTTTAGATAGCTATCTGTGCAGAAGATGCTTCAATGAACGCAGCAGGAATAGGTGAAAATGGTTAAAAAACCGCAGGTGGTCTTTGTTTAAATGTGGATGACATAAAACCTTTCGCTGGAGCATATATTGACAAGGATGTGCGACTGTCTAATTCATCAAAAGTGTGGAGCGCTCTACTGTAAAACAGGCTTTATTCTCCCTAATTTTAAAATATACTTGAAACTTGTTTCTGAAAAGCCAGCCTGAAATGCTGTAATAGCTTTGGCAGCAGGTTGACCCCTATTACATTACAGGGAAAAATTTCAAATAGAAAGTTGAGGGATTTTCATACTAAAGGAGACAAAGTAACTTGTTAAGATGGACCCTTTTTTTGCAGAATTGCTTCATCATGTTCTGTACCAGTGCGAACAGTTCATTGCATGGTATTGCAGAATCTTAGTGTAGCTTTTTGTGCAGTGATGTGTGCTGTTGATTGGACTCTCCGAAGCCCACTGTTCATCAGAGGGCTGGAAGTTTACCACAAACATTCACAAAACGACAAGGCCATAACTAATCCAGCAGCTTCCTTTCTTTTAGGATTGTAAAATGACAGATTCGTGGCTGGTACAGCTGTCAGTTTCCCATTTTGCCTTTCTGTCATGATGTTTTAATGATCTTAAGTTGTTCTCTCTTTGATTTGCAGAAGGATTTGCAGATTTCAAGTCTGTCAGCGCTGATGATGGCTTCACAGACTTTAAAACCGCCGACAGCGTCTCTCCATTAGACCCCTCAGACCAGGCCAAGATCTTTCAACCTACCTTCCCTTCTACTTTCCCAACCTCTCAGTCTCTACAACAACTACCGCAGCAGCAGCAACAGCCAGCAGTGTCTCTTTCTCAGCCCAAAAATCCTCTCAACATGGCCGACCTGGACCTTTTCTCTTCTATAGCTCCCTCTGTTCCTGCCCCCACTGAGACAAAACCCAGCACATTCCCCTCTGTGTCTGTGCCCCCCTCTCTGGTGCTCCTACCAGGTGGAGCCAAACCTCCAGGGGGCAGTGCAGATGATTTTGGTGATTTTGCCCTCTTTGGCTCGTCCTCTGATGCTGCTCAAGCTTCAGCAGCAGGAGGAGCTGTAGCAGCGCCTCAGGACGACTTTGCAGACTTCATGGCGTTTGGCAGTTCTGGCGGGGAGCCCAAAGGTGAGAGCAGCAGCGTGGGGGTCCAAGGGGAGACCTCCACTCAGCAGCGGCCCCAGCAGAGCTCAGACAAGTACGATGTATTCAAACAGCTTTCTCTCGAGGGAGGTCTGGCCTATGATGACACTAAGGAGAGTGGCGGCGGTTCCTTCTCTTCACTCAAAAGCGATACAGATGACTTTGCCGACTTTCAGTCCTCGAAGTTCTGCACAGCGCTCGGGGCTTCAGAAAAGACTCTGGTGGACAAGGTGGCCGCTTTCAAACAGGCCAAAGAGGACTCTGCCTCTGTCAAGTCCCTCGACCTCCCGTCCATTGGGGGGAGCAGCGTAGGAAAGGACGACTCCGAGGACGCACTCTCAGTACAACTGGACATGAAGCTCTCGGACATGGGCGGGGACCTGAAACATGTGATGTCGGACAGCTCTCTGGATTTGCCGGGTCTCTCGGCCCACCAGCCCCCCGCTACAGGTGAGGAACTAGTGCGATTGCTCTGGTGAGGACCCACCCAGCCACACATAGTATTAATTCCAAGGCCAGCAGTGGCCTCTTCTCCTCAGTGCCCACTTGTGAGCACCTGACAGGAGGTCAAAGGGCAAGTCATGAGGTCCTATTTGAATTGAATATGCTCAAATACTGAAGACAGACATAACACTACATAAATAACATATCAGACTAGATGGATCATATCGGTCATACTACATTTCATCATTCATCTCATCTTATTTATTTATATATTTATATATTTATTTGAATCCATAGTCCTTTCTTTTTTTATTTCCATACTCCTTCCTCCCTCCATTTATATATTGTAATTGTAATGACAGAAGGTCTGAGCCAATATCTCTATTTATTCACAAATGACGAGTGCCTGGTTTTGATGTGTTGGCAGTCATAGTTCCTAGACGAGGTCCCCGGCTGCTGTCTGTGTGACTCGGATAAGCTTTCTGTTTGTTGTGTCCACGCTGCAGCGGCAGACACCTCCCTTCAGTGTACCTTTTGTCTCCACAGGCTAAACGCCGTGTGTTTATGTTGTTGACGTGTCGTGCAACGCAAACAGAGAGGTTGAATTGAATACAGACGAGTGCAGGAGGGTGTTAGGGTGACGATCCTCTTGTTTGTTCTAATCACAGGTTTTGCACAATAGGCTGCAGCTTACCAAAGGCATCATCTGTAAGCCATCATTCACCTTTTAACTGTTGACATTTGGTTTGTGCTGAGTGCATAATATGATTTTGATTAGCTGAGAATGAATTGTTTCCATAAATAGGGAACAGAAAACAAGCGATTTTGAAATAGGGCAACAATGAATTTGTGTCACAAAGCAGCTGCAATACAATTTTTAGGCCAGAGTGTTTGAGTGGGAGTGTGTGCTTTTTGCGTCTTTTTGTCTGTCGGCTACTGTGTTATCCTGCAGTATTTCAGGCTTACCATGCAGTATTACTTGGATCAAGTGGCCCTCTAATTCTGAGATAATAAAAGTATGTTGGCTTTTCCTCCCCTACCTCACATCCATGAAATTGGAGTTAAAGTTTACATAAAACTTGTTGTTGTCGGGTCATTTATTCAAAGAAAATGGACCCAGTTTTGGTAATAATCAGGTAATGTTCATGTCAGACCGTGCTCTCTCCTCCTCTCTCCAGTTCTCATCATTTATTCATCGAGCATATCACCTTCCATGTCATGGCTCATGTTTCATAGAAAATATTCAAGATCAATTCTTAATGTAACCTGAGGCGGCATGTAATTGTTGTCAGATGAAAGCCTTGCAACTCAAAATATTTGTGATTTACATTTTTTAAAACTTTTATGAAGGCATTTCTGGGGTTTTAGAGCGATGTATAAGTTGACAAGGTCTTCACCTGACATCAGTTATGCATCATGCATTCAACTTTGTACATGGACAGCAGTTGTTTCTAAGCTTTTAAGGTCCAGTGCATAGGATTTAGGGGGATATATTGGCAGAAATGGAATTTATTATAAACAATATGTTTTCTTTAGTTTATAATCTATAATCACTTGAAAATAAGAATTGTGTTTTGTTACAAGAACATGAGCCATTTATTTTGCAGACGCTAGGTTGCACCACCATGTTTCTACAGTAGCCCTGAATGGACAAAGGATATACTGGCTCTTGATAGGGCCATTTGCGTTTATATGTCAGCCACCGTAGCTAGCAACGGTGGCTGACATATAAACACAAGCATTCTGTGTTTTTACTGGTTTAAATCTCTAGATCAGGTAGTTTTGGAGTGGAAGAGACCTCTTTAAATAATTCAGCTCCCAGCGAAAACTTCCTTAACATCTGGATCTTATGTTATTTGGGAGAAAAAGTGAGCTCACGTTATCAGCTGCTAAGTTAGCAGCCTGTCTCTCTTCAGCTCTCCGTAAAACCCCCTAAACAATAAACACTGAAGGCATTCTAACCGGGAGACGTTTCTGCTGGTTGCCAGTAAATCCCCCAAATCTTGCACACTGTTCTTTTAAGTATTTCCACATACTAGTTAATTAAACAACATGTATGTCATATCATTTCGTCATAGGCATTATTAATTCCTCTTCTTGATCAGAAGATATCACAAATGTAAACATCCCCATTGCCTTATTTCAATTTATGTACAGTGGTTGAACGAAATCCGGCCCCTCTCTGTATTGACAGCTAATGTGTTCAAACAAACAGTCCATGGAGCTGCAGCAAAAACAGTAAGGCTACTGCTGATAATAACAGTACCCAGTTTAACATCAATACATTCCTAAGGATCTTTTACTCCACTGTAACAGCTGCTCCAAATTCACCCTTATTTATCTGATGTTGTTCTCGGAGAGCTCTGGGACTGTTTTTTAAGTGTAGCAGGCCAAGCAGTTTGAGCACCTCACCATGCTTTGCACTGTATTTCTGGACATGTACACACTCTTAAAGAGACAGTATTTCTTTTGTGAGGTTCCTATTGAGGAATCTGATTTTATTTTTATTTATTTATTTTTTTACCGTTATCTGTGAAATTGCAGCATGAATTATCATGTGTGGCTCTACGGTCTGGCTCTCTGAGAACATAATGACGTTAGTATTACCCTTCCTGCCTTGCTTTTTGCTGCAGTGTGCCTGCCTTTTCAATTTGTGAAATTGACAAGAACATCAGACAAGATACCATTTTATGCATAACAGTATAGCAAGTTGTTTTTATCAGAGGGAAAAAAAGTGTATACATAGAGATTTAATAGTGTATTTTTATTACAGGAATACAGCTCTTATTATGAAAGACTCCTTGATCTCGTTGTGATTTGCCAACTATGTAAATTAAATGTAGCCTACAGTATTTAGTAAGATAACAATATTTTAGGTTAACATTCCAAACTAAACATTGTTGTCTTGAGTAATGATGATGTACTATTATTTAGGGGATCATAATAGTTTGTGCACATTAGCCTGCTTTGACAAACAATCACTGTAGCAAGAGAAAAAGGATACTGTCTCTTTAAATCTGTTTCTGCATCTATGATTGGATGTAATTAAGGTCCTCTCTGGAATGCCAGGTGTAAGGATGGCCCTCTTTGTTTTTCTGTAACCCTTTGAGTGCTTGAATAAGATCACGTCACATTTTGACATGCAGATAATTGCAGATGTTGTGATCATCCCCTTTTATTTTGCTGCTAGAATGAAAAGCAGGACTAAAATCTTTGTCCATAATTTCAAATGTATAAAGATAACAGCCTCTTAAACTGTGGCTTTTAAGTCCTCAATGCTCCCAACGTGCATTTTGTTTACAGCCTTTTCAAACAAGCATTGATTTTTGGGATGCTCTATCAATTTTTCCCCTCAGGTCCTCAAAGGGTTAATGCTTCCTGCCTTGAGCTTGTTCTTTGAATATATTTTCAACCTGGCTCTTCAAGTGTTCTGTACTTTTTTCCAAAACACCTGTTGCTTTACGTCCTAATAGTAAAACAGAGTTTGTCATCTCCCCCAGAATTACTGATTTTAGTCTGTGAATGTGCCTTCTCATTCTGGTTCCTGCTTCTTTATCCTAGGATTCTCTTTGTTTCACCTTCGCTGTTTGTTTTCTTCCTTTTTCTCCTAACTCTGCATGCCCTTGTATTCTAAATGACTGAAAATCTAATTTTACAAGTGTTAGTTTGACAAACCTCTTGTAATGATAGACCTCTTTCACAGTACTTTGTGACCTTTCTCTCTTTCTCTCTACTCATGTTGTCGTAATAAATATTACTGTTGGTATTGCTGAAATGCGTACCGTCTTATTTTCTCCTTTCCTTTTCTTGACAAGACGTAAAGTGATCTAATGACAGAAGGCTTACAGCGCTAGGTCCTTGTCAATTTCACAAATTGCTTTTTGTATTTGAGGGTGCTGTCATGCAAAATAGGAAGGGTTCAACAAAGTCGATTTGTGTGTTTGTGAGTGTGTGTGTGTGTGTGTGTGTGTGTGAGATAGACCTGAATACTAAAGTGTTTACAAATGTGTGCAAGCTGTGTCAGTTAGTATCAGTCATAAACAAACTGATCACAACACAAACAGACCAGACGTAGTGACAGGAAAGATCTTTTATTGATGTTGTGTGAGCCTTGAGACGAAATCCTTCAGGTTGCATTTAAAGAGATCAGCTCTGATTATTGTTAGGAAAGCTGTTTGTCACTGATGAGAACAGCAGCTGTTAGCCAGAGAGGTGGGAATCATCCATTGCTGAGAGGCTGTGTTAGTATTCATTATGTTTCAGTCAAATGATGGCAGTTATTTTCTTCTCATAAACATGATTCAGCTCAGACATCAAAACAACTTGTTTACTGTTTGCAAGAGGATATTTACAAAACTCAAAAATGTGGCTGAGCGAACGTGTTATTGTTACAACAATAATTAGTCAGACACTAGTATAATGAAGAAGAGAGCATCAAAAGTGAGCTGAATAAGGATGTATGTGATTGCCTATGTGTTGCAGAATTTATTTTCACATCTTAAACATGTAGACTATGGGGCAAAAGAGGATATTAGTGGGTGGTATTTTATTTTAATTTTACTTACGGGTTCAGTTTCCGGGTGTTGAATGATAAATACATTGAGATAAAGTTAAAATAATTATAATTTAATCTACTTGTAACTACTTGTAGTTACTTTTTTATATATTTTTTTTATTTCTGACTGCTGACTTCATGTCAGATCTTATATGCCAGCTAGAAAATATAAGCTTCAACTAAGAGTGTTTTTAAAAGGCACGTTAACTGTGGAGATGTGCTGCTCAATATAATGAGAGTTAACAAAAAAATTTTATGAACTGAAATTGTTTGTACATGTGTGAAATATCCCAAAATGATCAAATGTGCTGCCTATCGTAATTATTTCAGCAGCACATGGTTATTATAGGATATGCAGTTTCAGGTTTGGCTGCAAATCTTTTGGTTGGGTTACAGGAGTAATTGTTCATATGTGCAGATGGTGTTGCCTGTGTGATATTGCACATCAGAGTTACAGTTTGGTAGCAGGTCTTTAAATCAGACTACTTGGGCGGGGGCGTTTTAACAACATATCTCATTCTTATCACTATTTTATATGCAGTATAGCATAGCTGATGCTAAACAGGATGCTAGTAAAGAGGGTTGGTTCCTCTTAATAACAAAACAATATGTTTTCTCACCTGTAGGTGGCCTTTAATTTTAATGTAGGTAGCTCAGGCTTTATCTGTACATGTTAAGATTGTGCCCTCTTTTCCAGTACAATGAAGGTGAATGGACTTCTGTTTGTTGTGCTCAAGAGATTGAAAAATTCCAAAAGCAATGCTCTGGTTACTCCAGATAATTCACAGTGTCTTCATTAGAATTATTTCTTTGAACATTTCTCCAATGAAACTGTCCACAGTAAGGTGTGTGGATTATCCTGTGTAACCTGTGACATTGCTTTTAGTAAGAGAGACTTCTTTTTATTTCTTTTTGTTTTTAAGTTCAATTTTTAATTCATTGCAAACTACAAAAAAAATTACATTGACCCCTATTTAATTGGACGGAGGCAGAAATGTCACAGATCAAAACCTTTGCAAAAAAACTATAACTACCTGCTAGACAACACCAGAGGGAAATCAGGGAATATGCTTTGGGATTTAGGTGAGATGAAGTTCAAAGATTCACAAAATTTACAAATCTTAAGTTTTTGTCATCTGAAAAAAAACAACAACCTTGAACTATAGAGAACTAACTTGGTGATACTATAACCAAAATCTCAGTCTGTCTTCAGACCCATTAATGTACCTCCTATCCTGACAGCATATGTGCCATTCCTAGGAACCATTGGTATGTCTGTGTTGTCATTACAGAAGGAGACGACATGAAATTTGACCCCTTCGGGACATCGGCCCTCAGCACCCTTGCCAGCTATGACTGGTCAGACCGTGAGGAATGTCTGCCCGGCGAGGTCAGAAAGTCACAGGGCTTTGAAGGAGCTTCCCTTCCATCTTTAGCGCCAGCACAGAGGAAGGAGCTGACCTTTGGCAGCACAGAGAACATCACAGGCAGCTCCGTAGCAAAGATCAGCACCACCTTCCCCACTGAGGATGGCTCATCCACAGATAACAAGTTTGAAGCCTTTGCTGATTTTGGCTCTGGCGAACAGGGAGGTGTCGATGATGAGGACGACTTTGGGGACTTTGCAAGTACTGTTTCTGAAAAGTCAGACTCGCCCCCCGCCACTGCTGAACCTGGCTCAGAGGGAAACCAAAGTGAGCCATCTGATGAGTTTGGAGCCTTCCAGGGGGACAAACCTAAGTTTGGCAAGTCCGACTTCCTCAAAGCCAGTGCTCAGACCAAAGTCAAGTCCAGTGAGGAGATGATCAAGAACGAACTGGCGACCTTTGACTTATCTGTTCAAGGTGAGTCAAAATCATCATTTTGAACCCAGTATAACAATTTGTTTCACTGATTTATCTATGTGCAATTTCGACTCTGAGAACATTTGATTGGCAGTTTTTACTTTGACGTTTTGTAAACCAATTAATCAACAAGAAAATTATTAGCACATTTATTGATAAAGAAAACAGTCATTAGTTACAGCCCTAAATTAGTTGTTAAGAATGTACACTGATCAGTCACAAGATTAAAACAACTGACAGGTGTAGTGAAAAACACTGATCATATTGTTACAATGCAATTTTCTGCTAGGAAACCTTTGTTCATGTGGATGTCACCAGACTTAGTTCACCTCCTCAATGCAACAGCACTACCTGTTGGCAGTAACCCTTTCAGCCAGACAGTGCACCATGCCACACAGCAAAAACTGCTCAGGAATGACCTAAGGAATGTGACTAAGAGCTCAAGGTCAACCTGGCCTCGGAATTACCCAGATCCCAATCCAATTGAGCATCGATGGGACATGCCAGTTCCCTACCTCGCAACTCACAGAACATAAAGGATCCACTGCCAGTCCATTGATGCCAGACACCACAGGACCCCCCTGAGATCTTGTGTCCATGCCCCAGCGTGTGAGAGACCCCACCGGGGATTAGACTCGGCTCTGACTTGTCAAGCATGGACACAGGACCTCTGGGGTACGGGAACCTTACATGGATGCTTAAATTGACACCCAGAGCTCTTTGTCACATTCCTCTGAGCTTTCCTGAGCATTTTTTGTGGTATTGTATGGTTCATTTTCCTGCTTGGGGGGCCACTGCCGCCTGTGAGGCAGTGTACTTGGTCTCCTACGGTGTCTGGGTGGATAGTAAATGTCAAGCGGCATCCACATGAATGCCAGCACCCAAGGTTTCCCAGCAGATCATTGCATTGTAACAAGGTAATCATTGTTATAGCGTTTTTTTTTTTTTAATGTTGTGGTTGATTGGTGTATATATAACATACCGAAAAATGCTTCATAGTCAATCAGAACCCAAAATAATGTCCTTAAAATGGTTTATAAAACCAATCTGAATATTAAACAGAGAAAAGCAGCATATGCATATGTGCACAATTGAGAAGCTTGAACAAGTGAATGTGTGCATTTTTGCTTACCAGCTAATTTTCTGTAAATCACTTGATTCACTTATTAGTTTCAGCTCAATAATGTGATGGAAATGTTAAAATAGTGACTAAAAAGATTACATGCACTTCATTTACACTATGACTCTACTGGCTGACTCAAAGCCCTCAGCCCTAAAATGGCGCAACAACACTCTTCAGGCATCTCCTCCCTCCCCATCCCCCATGTTGGGCTCATCAGATCTGTAATAAAGCTGTCACACATTAGATGGCAGTGTTGAGATGACAGCTCTGCTCTAATGGTAGCGACTGGTGAGATGGATTAGCAGAGGCCGACAAATCCATGAGCACAAATTAACCGTATCCACTGAAAGGCTGTTCGTTTTTTAACTGCTGTTTGCAGGTGTCATGTTCCACGAATAATTTATCAGCCTTTCCTGGGCTGTGATAAACGCCCATTTGCCCCGTAGATTTATCTCCCAGTGCTGGATTTAATTTGTGTGAGAAAGAAGGCTTTACCTTCTCTTCTGCGCCCAGTGGAACAGTAATCTGATCATAGTGGGATTTGTGGGTGGTGGGGAGGATGACGCATGTCTCTGTGGGTGGTGGTGGAGGGGGGGTAGATTACCTGTGTCTGGACAAACCACACACATGCACACACTAACTGCCAGCCCCACTGGCATAGTCTATGTTTGTTGTTGTACCCTGCCAGGATTTGTCCGCCTGTGAGTCCCTATGAATAATTCATACCTGCATATTTGTGCCTCTGTTTTGTACGTAATTATTGTTTGTCGTAAATTAAGTATTTACTCATGCGGTCCTTGTCCGAGAGGAATTAGCTGCAACAGAATGAAAGTATGATGATTGCAAACAAACAGGTGCATATCTCAAAATGAGTCATCGCCATGGATTACTAAACTGATATAGAGGAACAAAATAAAAGTTTATATATGTTTGTGCTTCTCACTAACATATTAAATCTCTCTTCTCTCCATTGTC
Organism: Plectropomus leopardus; assembly: GCF_008729295.1. Classification (NCBI taxonomy): domain Eukaryota; kingdom Metazoa; phylum Chordata; class Actinopteri; order Perciformes; family Serranidae; genus Plectropomus; species Plectropomus leopardus. Next base: position 23,873,407 of record NC_056467.1, read on the forward strand.
TTTCCTCAGGCTCCCACAAACGCAGTCACAGTTTGGGCGACAAGGAAATTGGGCGTTCACCCCCGTCTCCGGCTCCTGAGCAGCCCTTCAGAGACAGATCTAACACGCTGAGCGAGAAGCCTGCCCTGCCTGTCATCAGGGACAAATACAAGGACCTGACTGGGGAGGTGGAGGTGAGGAGGGTCCAGTGTTAACCACGCTGCATGTTAACGCTGTTATCACCCGCCAGATTTCAGCACAATACTCATGACTGTGAAAGGCAACAAAATGCAGACATTTCCTTCTGTTCTCTTTCCTTTGTGTTCATTTGAGATAATTTTTGCTGTGTTGTTGCAGGAGAGCGAGCGTTACGCGTACGAGTGGCAAAGATGTCTGGAAAGCGCTCTAGAGGTTTGTATTTGTTTGCGTCCTGTGTCTGACCTTGTCCCACAGAGAGACTTAATTGTGAGAGTGACAATACAAATGTAGTAGAATAATTAAGATAACTAAAACTCGCTGAAATGTTTTTCAACCTGAGGGCATTTTTCTTATTAGGTACGCTCTGGGACAAATCATTTTCTTTCCCCCTGCAAGCACACCACTACAATTTCGTTTTAAGGCCATTTTAAAGAGTCAAAAATCGAAAAAAGTCTGCACACCTGAACGTCTGACAGGTGTGTCAGAAGGAAACTTGAACTTGAATTTAACTGAAATAACTCAAATGCACTTTATCGCCTTTCACGTTTTGAAAGATTGTAATGAGTAAATATTCCAGAAATAACTGAGACAGGGTGTGAGGCTTTTTTTTTTTAAAGATGTGAAAAAATGCAAATTATCTTGATTATGTCAAACACAGAAAAGGTCTCTCATAGCCAAAAACTAGTCCTTGTCAAATCAAACTTTAATTTGTTCAGGAGAACCTGTCAGAAACAGCATAGACTTACAGGCTGAGTTGAGAATTGTGACCAAAATGTATGTATAGCCCCTTTCCCACTGAACAAAAAAACCCCACTAGCATTCGGCTTTTATTTTTAACAGGAAAGTTACAAACAGCACTCAGTCCTGTGACGCATGTCTTTGCAGTAGTCACAGGTATTTTACAGCTTCAGCTTTAATTGGCACTGAACGGCAGTGATGGAAATATGACACCCAGGTGGACACGCTAATTTTAGCCCATTTGACGGCACTATGCAATGACAGGCCGCTACAAAATACCATTCATCTCTGTCCAAGCAGTTCTTGCAGTGACTTTGAGAGAGAGACCAAAAAGGTAACATATATGAAAAGTAGTAACATTATCACTGGCCGCCATGCTGCTTGTTAGTGCTCAGTAACTTGTTTTCTGACCTGTCCAAGACTCTGAATGTGATACACCACAAAAAAAAATAGAAAGGCATACTCGTCAGATGCAGAGTCATTTTCCTGCTTTAAAAATACCTGCATACATGCACTAATTTTGGTAGAAAATGGGTTCATGTGTTCACTATATGCTGTGTCATAACGCTGTCTTCTGTCCTCCCACATGAAGGTCATCACCAAAGCCAACAACATCCTCAACGGCATCAGCAGCTCCTCTGTCTGCACTGAGGTCATCCAGTCTGCTCAGGGCATGGAGTACCTGCTGGGTGAGAAATCACATACCACACACACACTCATGCTCACACACCACCACAAACAAGTCAGGCTGTTAAAGAACCCCATGTGTGGCCTTACACCCTCTGAAGGACAGAGTGGACAAGATTAAAACAAGCTCAGGTGTGATGGCTTATCTCTGCCAGGTCCCACTCCCTTATTGTGTTTCTCTGCTTTTAATGAGCTACGAGTGGCAAGCATGTTACAGCAAGAAACTGAACTGAAGTGCGACTCCCTGAAAATGGAACAGAAAGAACAGCAAAACGTGTTGTTGTGATTTTTGTTTTTGTGTATTTTCTCTGACAGGCGTGGTGGAAGTGTATCGCGTCACCAGGCGTGTTGAGCTGGGCATCAAGGCGACAGCTGTGTGCTCCGAGAAGCTGCAGCAGCTTCTGAAGGACATCAGCCGTGTGTGGAATAACCTCATGGGCTTCATGTCGCTGGCCAAACTTGCTGTAAGATGCTCCAAAAATATATATAAATATGCTGCTATTATCATCCAGATATGTTTTAACCTGTCAAGTGTTAAGGTAACACACATGATGATAGAACACTGCGCGTCAGTTTGCAATTAAAAGGCTGCCAATAACATAATGAAATGTTAGTGAATCCAGTGTTGTCAGTCCATTAGCTTAAATTCAATGCGTCATCGAGCTGGTTGGGATGATAGGCTGGTGTTCAGATCAAAGCGGGTGACAAGGACTTTATAGATTTATTTATCCAGCTGTCTTCTGCCGTCTGTAAAGCAGAAACAAGACTGTCCTCATCAACAGCAAGAGCAGTATCTCGAAGAGGGAGAGAAAGAGGGACAACAAAATGGAACTAATGTTTAATTGAAGCATGCAGGTAGCTTTTTTAAAAAGAAGAAATATATTTATGCTGGTTGTGTTTGTTTTTACTCCACATAGCTGAAGTCAAGCAGAGTCTTTATAAAATGTTGATGATGCTCAGAGATGTTTACTGTACGATTTGTTCTCAGTGCTGTTATTATAGGAATAGAAATGACTACATTTTGCCCTGCGGCAGGAAGTCAAATTTGTTTGTGTGTGTGTGTGTGTGTGTGTGTTTTTGTGTGTTTAGCCTGATGAAAGCTCCCTCGATTTCTCCTCCTGTATTCTGAGGCACGGCATCAAGAATGCCAAGGAGTTGGCTTGTGGGGTGTGTCTGCTCAACGTCGATGCTCGCAGCAAGGTTTGTGCAAACACACACAGAAAAAACGTTGGTGGATACATTTTAACATAAATATTCGTACACAGCAAATAACAACTGACATTTTTTTGACTTTGAAACGTTTTGCAGAACAAAGAAGAAAGCACTATTGGACGTCTGTTTAAACGAGTATGAGACATTCAGCTGTCAACCAAATCTCATTTCGCTCTTTCCCACTGGGGGCCTCGGGGGGCCTATTCTCCTCTTACCCACAAGCCCTGTAGGGGGCCAAAGTGACAGGATTCACTTCTCTCCACTGCTCCTCTCTCACAGTCAAACAACAGTTGTCTGTACAGACACACACTGCAACAGAGAGAATCAGCCAGAATCACATTTAGAAACTTTAAAAGGTGGAACAATCCACTGGTTGTTAAACCACACCCTTCTAAGTGATTGCTGCCATGCCTGTCAAACTTTGGTTACCACATGGCACATATGTTTGTAATGACTCCTTTCAGACACAAGTGTAGACAAAAGCAGCTTGACTTTGTAAAGCAGGGACTCAACTTCAGTGACTTAACAGAAGCAGTTCCATCATAAGTATGACCAGAAAAAATATTAAAAAACAGTTATCCTGTTCTAACATAATCATATTTTATAAGTATTCAAAAGAGCAAGAAAGTCTGCTGAGGATGGAAGGAAGAGGATGTGGATGGGTCAAACAAGCAATGGACTTTCATCCACGAGACTGGCGTCTGTGTCTCATGTTAAACTAAATCTCAAGGAAGTGAATTTGATAATGTAACATAGTGTTTCAACATGTGTCATTTGACACATAAGATACATAACAAATGTGCTTATTTTAAGCCTAACCATGATCTTTTTTCTAAACCAAACCACATAGTTTTGATACAGCTGTGACCGTTTCACGTATTCCACACATTTAAAGTGCAACCGTTAACGGTCTTACACAAAATATTCTGTGTCCCCTGATGGGGTGCTAATTTAGGAAAATGCTCTTGTTGGTGATTTTCTGAGGTATTAACATACAGCCTTGTGTGTCTCTATGGGTTGGAGGACTCAGTTTAATAAATTGCGACAAAGAGCTAACATTAGCCAAAACTCTGACAGGAACTGTTTTAACACAGTACGTAAATACTACATAGAGGATATGCTGTTGCAATTTAATGTAGCCTACAACTTCACATAATAATGTACTAAGTTACTCAAAAGCTGGCTTCAGAATTACCTATCAGTTACTATCTTTACTGTAGTTAGCAAGATATTTTTATGATTGCAGCCGACTTTAGGTGAGTAAAATATGCTGTCAAAAAAATTCTTAAGATGTTTGATCCTTGTGTTTCGGATTTTGATAAAGCAAAAAAAAAAAAGATACCACCATCCAAAGTCTTTTCATGCTGGTCGTCTCTCATGGGAAACTTGTGTGCACCGCTTCAATGTGTGAAGTAATCCAAGGGTTGACAGGCCTGACACGCCTAGTTATGGTTGCCAAGCTATGACTGGATAATCACCATGAAGAGGAGGGGTTTAATAAACTTTCCCAGCTTTTATACGAAAGGATGACAGCAAAAAAGTAGGTCTGAGGATATTATTGTACCCTCTTGAAATAAGTGAGAGAGGAGAGTGGTCACTTTGGCACCTCAGGGCGGGTTCTTGCTCTCTGGGATTGGTTCTTCAAGGTCACAAAGGTTGTCACTTCGTCTTGGAAGGGTTTCATTTTCTATTCTGTCGCCTCTATCTTGAGGTAACTGCTCACCTCGCCAATTCCATCTAACAACCATTGGTGCTTTTGAAAAGTGTTCAGTTATTCACTCCGACTGGGGCGCTACGTGCAGAATTGCTGTATGTCTACCTCGTTGCCTACGGTGGCTGTGCTTTCATCGACGTGGGCCATTAATGGCATTCTCGGACCCTGCGGTTTAGAGAGCAGGATGGTGGTGCTGATTGTTTCTCACGTTCCCTCTGCTGCTCAGCCAGAAACAGATGGATGGTCCAGGCAAGATACGGCTGACTGAGAGGCATCTCGGATGCGAGCAGATGTGGCTTAGTCATAAGCAGGGAGTACAGCTGACAATAGACCTGCACGCACAAACACACTCTCTCAGCTCTCACTCTGGTGTGCAGAGAGGCAGGCTGAAATTAATGCAGTTTTATTTTGTCTCTGTGCCACAAGCATGAGATTAATAACCCATCTTTTAATTGCATTTTTGGCAGAGCCACACTAGTAAGAACGAATAAAAGCCAAGTGGAGAATAGCATCCCCTCAGAGGATAATGAAGTGAAAGAACAGCTTTGGCTACAGCAGACAGCACTGATTGTTGCATTGTCCTTTAGTGAAGAGCTACTGATTTGTTTTTCAACCAAAGGTAGTGAAGGAAATAGATGTAGATGTTTTTCAAGGAAATTTGCAAAATAAGAATTTCATTGCTGGTGCTTAATTTGTGCTGTGAATCTTTCAAAACATTCTGTGAAATTTCTTTTCTATCTATTGGCACAAAGAGACCCAAAAGTCATTTTGTGAAATTCAGTAAGAGTCTCACATTGTTGCGGTTGGACTGATAATTTTGGGATGCTGTAGTAGTGCTGTCTTGTCATCAGGTCAGGTGGCAGCAATGGGCATCCGGCAGCAGCTTCATCGCTGTGTGTCACTCAAAGGCAGCAGCAGTTATGTTTTGTGATACTTTTCAGCTAATGATGCTCCAGCGCTAAATGATAAATGCTAATTTGAGCAATTACAGGGAGAAGCACTGGAAAGGATTTTAAGTTGAATAATTTAGCATTTCTGGCTATATATATTAATGCAGTTTTCTGAAGTGCCTTGAGGATTTAGACTGATTATTCTGTGTAGCTTTTGCTTGAGGACATATGACAGCAGTGCTAACAGAAGTTTGTATCCAAGCTTTGTCAGTATTTTCCCGAAATGTTCCCATTTCCTCAAATTTTTAGTTCGTAAATCTGTTTTTTTTTTTTTTTTTTTGGTGAACCATCTCTTGGCACAGCTTGCTGTATTCTGCCTCAGGTTTGCAGGGTTCCTGCACTGTTTGTCAGTTCACAATCTCTTCAGGCTTGGTTTCACCCAAAGAGTCTGAGGAAAAAAGTTCAAAAGTAAGGCACAAATCTTTGTAGATTTTCTGGATGTTTTTCCCAGTATATAATATTTCTTAGCTAATGACAAAACCAGCTGCTGATGTGTTTTGGTCTCAAGTGCTGCTGCCATTACTGCCATTTACTCTGACAGTGAAAGCAGAGATGTTTGGGTTAATCACGGTCAGCAGTAGTCGCCCCCTCTGACAGATGAAGGTAGTCTGTGTGAATGTGAAAGTTATTCAATCTGAAATTGGTTGTGAAACAGGCTTTGGTGGAAAAAAACAAATATTAATGTGTGGCCTCTGTCTGACCTCCACAGTCTGGATTTG